>NC_137161.1:11294321-11469445 GCF_951394435.1 Stenella coeruleoalba
TTTGGGGGAGTACCTGGAGAATGGAGGAGCAGTTAACTGAGACGGGGTAGTTTGGGGGTAGATCAGGAGTAGGCCATGGCTGGGCTGAGTCTGGGGCTCCCATCAGCCACCCCGGTAGCAATTAGGAGGGGCAAGTGGAGACTCGTGTCTGGAGTCAGGGAAAGTGTCCAGGTTGAAGAGATGCATTTGGAAATCACCAGCGTTTAGAGAGGACAAGAACTGTGTCTTTGGCACCTGTGTCCCCCTCTTCCCCTCACTCCAGCACCAGGCTGGCCTTGGGGAATCCTCAGGGAGCATCCAGGGACCCTCAAATAAATCCCTGAGCACATGTCCTGAGTGCCCACTATGGTCAAGGCCATGCCAAGCACTTCCTCTCACTGACTCATTTCATTCTCACAACTTCTGACAGGGTAGGTACCACCAGAGCCCATTTACAGAGTCGAGGGTGAAGGAATTTGACCAAGGTGTCACCTAGCATTGGGAAAATAAATTACTGAATTCATTCATTCTAGAAGGCTGCTCTAGTACAGGCACGGTAGGCAGTGGGCAAAGTCATCAGGGGAGAGTTACTGCCATTCTCAGCAGCTGCTGATCATGATGCAGGGCACTGGGACAGGCGGAAGCCAGAGGTTCCTGAGTTACCTCCCCCGGGCAGTGGGAAGGACTGCCTCTTGGTGATTCTGGGTCCCCTGGAAAAAGGCTGAGGGCAAACCTGGAGCTCCCCAAGGTCAGCAGGAGGGAAGCTGGGAAAGGAGCTTGGGAGAGATGAGGGAGGTACAGTCAAGGACCAGACTGAGGCCTCAAGCCAGGGGAGAGACACTAAGACTTTAGGGCAGACTTAGGTGACAGTGAGATTCCCCCCACCACTTATATGGAGCTCTAGGAAGCCTCTCTGTCGTCCGTAAGTGCTCTTCCTCTGATGCCTCACTCTCCACCATTCACTGCAGCTGTAAAGGCCAGCTGGCCAATGGCTGCGATTTCCAAAACTCCCCATCCCACCCCACCCCCTGCCATAACCTGGATGGAGCCTAAAAAAAAAAAGCTGAGGCTCATAGCAGGAATGTGACGTTGATTAAGCACCCTGTGTGTCAGACCTCTCACCTAAGGTTACCAGCAAGAGAGGGGCTGAGGCAAAATTCAAACTCAGATCTACCTGACCTCCAAAGAGTATTCTTTCCACTGTGGGGTTCGATTTGCCCACTCGACATCCATGCGAATGGGAACAAGAATTGGGAGGGTCCCTAAGGGGCAGGGGAGGAAGAATAAGACCCAGATACTGTTTATCCGAGATCCAACCTTGTGAGAGTCACTGGACAAAGACTTTAGTTTCTAAACTGTAAAATCAGAGTTATGATCCCTTTTTCCTCCCAGGACTGTGATGGGTTAATCCAGGGATTAGCAAACTTTTTCTGTAAAGAACCAGACAGTAAATATTTTCACCTTTGGGGGTAGTACGGTCTCTCTCACTACTCAACAGGTAGTTGCAGGGTGCAGGCAGTTATAGATAAGTAAATGAATGGGCACGCTGTGTGCCAATAAAACTTTATTTACAAAAACAAGCTGTGGGCCAGATTTAGCCCGAGGGCCATAGTTTGACAACCCTTGGGATAATGAATGCAAATCAGAGCACCTAGCACATAGTAGGCACTCAATAATATTTGATGAATGAGTGAAATGAGTCTGAATCTCACTTTCTCCACTTCTTATAAGGAAATCATTACAATTAGCTGTTTATTGACTGCCTCCCTTGTTACTTGGGGCTTCAGGAAGCCAGGAATGGACCTTGTATCATTCCTCCTATAAAACCTTATGAGAGGACTTCCCTGGTGGCACAGTAGTTAAGAATCTGCCTGCCAATGCAGGGGACACAGGTTCAAACCCTGGTGTGGGAAGATCCCACATGCTGCGGAGCAACTAAGCCCGTGCACCACAACTACTGAGCCTGTGCTCTAGACCCTGCGAGCCACAACTACTGAGCCCACGTCCCACAACTACTGAGCCCACGCACCTAGAGCTCGTGCTCTGCAACAAGAGAAGCCACCGCAATGAGAAGCTCATGCAGCGCAACGAAGACTAGCCCCAGTTCATCGCAACTAGAGAAAGCCTGCACGCAGCAACAAAGACCCAACGCAGACTAAAATAAATTAAAAAAAAAAACAAAACTCTATGAAATAGGTGTGTCAATAGTCTCATTTTACAGAAACTGAGGTTAAGTGACCAATGCCATAGAGCTGAGCTATGACAAAGCTGAAATTCCAATCCAAGTCTTCTGAAACTGAGCCTGGGGCTCTCTATACACTGAAATTTGGAGACTGAAACCAAGACCCTGGGGCCCACGCTGGGCCTGGAACAGGGTCTGGCTCTAGGTCCTCAGCTCAGTCCTCCCCACACCAGGAGTCTGCTACCCGCACTCCCTCCTGGGCAGTGGGTCAAATACACAAGGGAGGGAGAGAGACAGAGAGAAACACACAGAGAGAGACAGGACAAAGACAGAGACAGAGGAATCCAGGGAGATGAAAAGAGAAACAGAGAGACACAAAGAGAGATGGAACTCGAGAGGGGTGACACACCTCCCATCCCTTCCTCCCTCCCTGGGACCCCCTCCCAGCCCCACCATGCTCCCATTACCACTAACTCTTTCCAGGGAAAAAATGATCCATCCCATACACAGTCCTGGGTTGGAATCCTGGCTCAGACAATGACCGCTGTGTGACATTAGACAATGACTCCCCCTCTCTGAGCCTCATTCTCCCCATCTGTGAAATGAAGATGATGCTGACTTGGACAGCGTCACTGGCTACTAGATCAGATAGAGCAGGGCTGTCTGGTACCAACAAGCACCTGAGGATCCTAGGTACCCCCCTCCCTGGGCCAGGGAAGGTGGGTGAGGACACACTTTCAGAGCTCAGGGCCTGTGTTCCCCAGTGTGTCACTATTTACTCATTAATTCTTTCAACAAACATTTATTTATTGAGCACCTGCTGTTTGCCAGATACTGTGCTGGACTGCAGGGGATGCAGCAGTGAAAAGGCAAACAAAAGTCCCTGCCCTGGTGGAGCTGACGTTCTAGATGGGAAGGCAGCTGAGCAACCAACATGCAAATTAATACAAAAGTACCAGGTGGGGGCTTCCCTGGTGGCGCAGTGGTTGAGAGTCCGCCTGCCGATGCAGGAGACAGGGGCAGGATTCGTGCCCCGGTCCGGGAAGATCCCACATGCCGCAGAGCGGCTGGGCCCGTGAGCCATGGCCGCTGAGCCTGCGCATCCGGAGCCTGTGCTCCGCAACGGGAGAGGCCACGACAGTGAGAGGCCCGCGTACCGCAAAAAAAAAAAAAAAAGTACCAGGTGGTAAGGAGGGCAACGGGAGAAATTGCCATGGGGAGAAAATGCCCCCTGAGGGTGGGGGGCTAAATATTGAGTTACTTCCTGGGTGCAAGGCACTTTCATCAATTTTATCACACTGAATGTCCTCAGCAATCTCAGGAGATAGGTACTCTTATTGTGCTCGTTTCCCAGATAAAGAAATGGGCTCAGAGAGGTGGAGTGACCCCTCATCCACCACCCTGCACCCTTCACACTGTTCATACTTCCAGGCCTTTGCACATGCCGTCCCCTTGTTGGGAGTTTCTTTCTCTTCTTTCCCCTGTGCCATCTCCTCTACCCAAGGTCACACAGCTATAGAGGGGCAGAACCAGAGTTCAAATAGGCCCTAAAGTCCTGGGGACAATCAGAGGGGTTTAATCCAAGGGGGGATGAGTCGGTACCACCCCTGCAAGATACCAGGGTAGGAGCTTGAATGGGGGACAGTCAGACAGAGAACAAAACTTGCCTCAGAGGCCTCAGCAGCCAATAGGTTAGAGACCCAGGAATCTGGGTCCTTGGGCTCCCTGACGGGGCTCCAGCTCCAGCTCCCGCCACCACCAGGCCCCAGATAGGGTGACAGCCACACCCAGGCTCAGCCTCTGGCCCGCGCCGCCTGCTGGGAACACACAGTCCTCAGGACTAGGAGGCTCAAAATAGAAAGCTCAGAACCTGGGCTGGAGCCTGGAATGCCCGGGCAGGCAGGCCGGGACTCCTGGACCAGCCCAAGTACTGCCCAGCCTGGGGCTGGCGGGATGGCAGAATAATCAAGATCTACTGCTAGGGTCTGGATCCCGTCTGTTATTCTCCTGAAGCAGTTTCCAAGATGCTGGCTCCAAGATCTGATGAACCTGGGTTCCTCTCCTGGCTTAATCTTGGACTAGCTGTATGGCCTTGGGCTGGTCACCTACCCCGAGAGACCTTAGTGTCCTTATCTGCCAACAATTCATAGAGCTGTTCAATGAATGTTTGTCAAGCACCAGTTATGTTCCAGGCACTGTGCTGGACACTGGAGATCCAACAGAGAACCAAAAAGACAAAAATCCCTGCACTTGTGGATAAGAAAAATCTACAGTGTGCCAGAAGGTGATGAGCACCCCAGGGGAACATAAAGCAGGGATGGGGACATGGAATACTAGGTGGGGAGGGGAGGTGGAGGGGGGCCTGTGGACACTTGGGAGAAAAGTGTTCCAGACAGAGGGACAGCCAGTGCAAAGGCCCTGAGGCAGCACGAGCTAGGGTCATTTCAGAGACACGGGGGAAGCCAATATGTCTGGAAGGGTGAGTGAGGAGGGGGGGAGGGAGAGGAGGTCCCTCTGATACAGGGCCTCGTGAGCCAAGGGAAGAACTTGAGGTTGACTCTCAGAGTGGGATCCCACTCAGCAGGGGAGTAATGTGGGCTGATCCATAGTTTTAGGGGAACCCTCTGGCTAGTGTGGAGAGGGAATATCTGGAGGGACGGAATGGAGGCCTCTTATGCCAGTGTGCATGAGAGGTGATGGTAGCAGCTGGAGAGAGAAGGAAGGACTTGGAGACCCCTCTGGACCTCAGGAGACCCAGCAGGAAGCTGGCAGACTGGAGGCCCAAACTGGGAGGCTGACTGGTTTGTCTAGCCTACGACCCCCACCCCCAGCCTGTGCTGATCTGCCGCAGCCCTAGGGCTGGGAAATGTGCCTGGAATGTCAGCCTGGGCCGGATAGTGCCCGTGGGACCTGCTGGGAGGCCAGGCGAGCACCCTGGCCACAGCCCTGCCCACACATGGAATCTCTCAAGCCCACTGACCAGGATAAGTGGTAACTGCAGGCCCTGGAGCAGAGGGGGAGGGGACTGCAAACCAGAGCCTCCCCCACAGCCAACCCCACTCCTATTTACTGAGCACCTATTATGTGCCAAGCCCTCACCACACACCATCCCATCCCACACACCTCAATTCTGTGCTGCTGGGACCTTCACGTGACACGTCCTTCAGATGAGGAAAACTGACTTGCCTACAGTCCCATAGGACAAAACAAGACAGGCAGGGGCTGAGATCTGCACCAAGGACCCCCAAACTTAGCATGCACTGGGGCTGCACTGGCAACAAACTGCTCCAGAGACCAAGGTGGGTCAGGAGCAAGAGCACTGGACTGTGAGTCCCCTAGGGCTTTCTCTGGGCCTCAGCCCCTCATCTGTCAAAAAATCATTCATTCACTCATTCATTCACAAGTGTTTACTGGGCACGTGCTCTGTACAGGCACTGTGCTGGGGGCTGGGTGTACAGCAATGAACAACACAGACAAAAGTCCCCCCTTGAGTGTTGGTGACATTCCAGTGGAAGCAAACAGACAAGAAATGGGATAAGCAAGCAGGGAAATCTTCTAGGATAAGCACTAAGTCCTAGGAAGAAAATAAAAGAGCATGAGGTGATAGAAATGAGGGGCTAGCCAGGGAGGGCCTCTCCGAGGGATGACTTTGGAGCTGAGGCCTGACTGCAGAAGAGGAGTTGCCACAGTGACAGCTGAGGGAAGAAGGGGAAGAGGGTTCTCTATTCCAGAGGAAAGAGCAAGTGCAAAGGCCCTGAGGCAGCAGCATAATTGGTGTGTTTGTGGTACAAGGAGGAGGTCAGTGTGGTTACAGCTGAGCAGAAAATTGGGGAGAGCAGGTGGGCTGGGGTGGGGGGGAGGGAGCAAAGTTAGAGAGGGCTGGGAGGTGGCAGGAGGTGGGGTGATCCCCCAGAGCCTTGTGGGTTGCTGTAAGGACTTTGGCATCTGCTCTGAGAGCAGTGGGAGCCATGGAGCGTTCTGAGCAGAGGAGGGACAGGATCTGTTTGGGGTTCTAAGGGAATCCCTCTGGCATAAGAGGCAAGAGTGGAGGCAGGAAGACCAACGAGGAGGCAGCTGCAAAGGTCCCAGCGGTAGAAGGCAGTGCTGGACCAGGGTGGGGCACTGGAGATGGACCCTTGGACATTTGGACAAGCTCGCTGGTGTACTAGCCATGGGGGCAGGAGAGGGAAACCCGGGTCTGGAGCCTGGGCAGCCAGGTGGCTGTGGTTGCCATCACGAAGGACCCCAGGTTTGCGGTGGAGGGAAGGGGCCCCTTCTGGGCATGAGGACCCACCCAGGGTAAAAGGGGGCACCTAGTCCCCGACATCCCTGCCTCAAGCACAGAATCGGTGAAGAGACCCCATGGACAGGTAGCCCTGGAATCTGTGACTCCCGGGATGAGAGCTGTCTCCCTGATGAGAGCCCTGCAGATACAGCTCCCTTAACCAGCCCAACCTCTCACCCCACAGTAAGTGAACTCACTGTTCTTTGCTGTGCTCTAAGCATCCCACTAGGCTCCCTGGAATCCCAGGAGGCAGCACGGAGGGGATGGAATAGGTTGTCTGTCTTTCCCACCCATCCACCTCCCCTGCCAGCCAACCAAGGCTGAGATGGACTCACGGCCAGACCTTCCTCCACACCTCTGTCCAGGCTGTTCCCTTTTCCCTCGTTCCCGGCCTACTCATCCCACCCCAGAAGCCTTCAGAGATGGTACCTAGCATCACCTGTGGGCCCTGCAGCTGGAAACTCGGCTCTGGTCCCCATGACCTCACACTCCCCTGTCCATATCGTCATCACTTGGTTCTCCGGCCCTAAGTTGCTGCTTCATAGATGCAGTAACTGAGGTTCTGAGAGAGGGGGCAGGTTCCCAAGGTCACAGGCAAGGTCAGCGGCAGTGCCAGGATTCAAACTCACGTCTGTCTGATTCATGACTCTTAACCTCAGAGAGGTAAAGCTGCCGGCTTAAGTGGGCAAAACTGACCCAAGACAAGGATTTGGGTGCAAGCCGTTTATTTGGGAGGTGATCCCAGAAGCATCAGTAGGGAGTGAGGAAGTGAGACAAGGAAGGGGGGTGAGCAGGTTGCTTCTGTGGGCTCAGCCCCCGGGAAGCTGTGGCAGAAGGAGCAGAACATCCCCCGAGCAAGGACGCCGGGGTATTTACCCACCGGTTCCCCCCTCCGTTGGTGAGGGCCTCAACACTTCCAGCCTGCACTCCTGCAGCCAGAGGAAGCCCTCAGGCAGAGAGACTGAGGACGGTGACCACAAGTGTGACCTCCCAGGTGGGCACTGTGAGTACCTGGGGCTGTGGGACTGTAGCCATCCCAGAAGTGTCTTCTGGTCCTCCTTCTTCCCCACGCTGCCTACCCTGGCACTGCCCCAGACCTTCTGACCCACAAACATAAGGTTGAGAAACCAGAGCTGGTACAGGTGGGAAAACTGAGGCCCACAGAGGCCACCCACATGCCATGGGCTGCCCAGGTGGAGAGAGGCCAAATGCCCCTCCCTTCTGGATCTCTCGACTTCCAGAACACTGCTGGCCCCAGGATACAGACAACGACCTTCAGTGGGACGCAGCTGAGCTGCATGACCATGGGCAAGTCCCTTCACCTCTCAGAGCCTCGGTTTCCTCATCTGAAGAAGGGGGTCATTAATATAAAAAGCTACCTCACAAGGTTTTTGTGAGGATTCAACGGGACACTAGATATAAAGGGTTTAAAACAACACATGCAAGTAGTAGTAGGTGCTTATATAAATATTTGTGTTCCAGTGAGATGGTGCCTGTGTCACAGGCGTTCAGTAAATGCAAGCCATTATTATTATAGCTGTCATGGTCGTTTGGGACCCTCTGCATAAGGACCCAAGCCCAGGCCTGCTCTGTTGGGACAAGATGTTGGCTGTGTGGCCTCCCCAAATTTCCCGGGTCCCCCAGCCTCTTGCTCAAGGCTGCCTGAACTTTGGGGAAACACAGGAGGAGGAGGAAGGGGCGGGGGCTAGCCCAGGCCTGCTAGCGGTAACTGCGGGCAGTGACCCTGCCTGAGAGGCCCCCACTCACCCGTCCACCCATCCGCCAGAGCCGCCTGCCCATTCCACGCAGGGCACGCCTCATCTTGCACAAGACAGGAAGTGGGAGGCCCGGGGTGGCGGCGGGTGACGCCAGGACCCCGTGTCCACCCGGCTGCAGAGAGGATGGGCAAGGAAGGCCCCAGCCAGGTTTCCTGTGTGCTGAGTACACTGAGCAGAAAGGAGAAGTGGGGTCCAGGGTCACAGGGAGATCTGGGCAGCATCTTCCCCTCCCCAGCCCAACTGTTCTGCCTGCCCTCCCTGACTCAGGGGCCGTGAGTTCAAATCTCAGCCTTGCCATCTCCCAGGTGCATGACTTTGGACAACGCAGCTCTCAGCACCTCTGTTTCCGGTCACTTCTGGGGAGCAGGGAAGCCTCCCAGCCTCTCTGGGGCATTGTCGTCATCCGCCCCATTTCAGAGATGAGGAAAGCAAGTCCACAGGGTGTTTTCAAATAGCATCGATTATACTCGAAGATTTAGGGGCACAATGGGAGAGGGCAAGCCTGAGGACCTACTACATGCTGAAGACACAAAGATGAGGCCAACATGACCCCTATCCTCTGTCCTGGACCCACAATAGGGATTCCTAATCAATTACGACTCTCCCTCCTAGGAGCCCAGATGCAGCCTCAGAACCCTCCTCAATACAGCTCTCCAGCCACTGCCAATCCAAGCACCTGAGGCCTGAGTAAGTAAGGAGAGTATGTCTGCTGCCCCATTTCAGCAACAGTCTGGATCAGAGGAAAACTTTCCCAAGATAGAGACTACCCTCTGGCAAACTATCTTCAAGTATTTCTCTACGATCAAGGATCCTGGAACATATCTACCTCTGTCGGCCCAGACCCTTGGGGCCCTCCCTGCAACAGCATACTGGGAGGACCACAGGCAAAGTCTGGGCTCTGGGGGAGACATTAACAGAGTAACTGGGGCTGGGCTTGCACTTGGAGAGGAGGGTTGGGGTCGAGGGCCGGGCAGGGAGGGGACCAGGAGGAGGAAAAGGCCAGATCGACAGCCTGCTGTGGACTCTACCAGCTGTGCCAGGGAAAGTCCAGTGACCCAGAGCCCTGGGGTGGATTGTGTAAAAAGGAAAAATGAAACCGAATGCAGAGCCCTGGGCCTCCCGCCAGCCCTGGCCATCTAGCCCTGTATTCACTGTCATTACCTTGGTCCAAACACCATCAACACTCGCCTGGACATCTGCAGTTGTTTCCAACCTGGTCTCCCTGCTTCACCTTTGTCCCCTATACAACCTTTCCACATGGCAGCTGGAGAGGTCAAAAATATAACCCCAACCAAGTCACTCCCCTGCTTCAACCCTCCAGTGACTGCCCATCACATTTAGGATAAAATCCAGATGCCTGACTCTGGCCTTCAAGTCCTGGATGTCTGGCCCCTTCCCCTTTCAACACCATCTCCCACTTCTCTCCCCATCACTCATGCTGCCCAGAAATACCCAGGAATACTTTCTCCTCCTTAAATAAGTCAACCTGATTCCTACCTCCAGGCCTTCACCCTTGCCGTTCCCTCCACCTATAACACTGTTCCTCCATATTTTCTCTTGGTGGCTGTATCTCATTAATGAGGTCTCAATAAATGCCACCTCCTCCCAGAGCCCCCCCCACCTCCCTGGGCCACCTTGATATCTCCCCTGTCACCCTCCACTGCACCCCTCTGCTTATGTCTTTGTAGCACCTATCCATGCCTGGAAGTGTCTACTTATTTGTTTACTTATTTGTCCATCTCCCTCACCAGAATGCCAGCTTCATGAGGGCAAGCATTGTGCCCACCCTGGTCACTGCTGTGTCCCCAGCACCTGGCACACAGTAGGTGCTCAATAGATATTTGTTGAAATAGACTGAGAGGAAACAGCATAAATCACCTAGGGGGGTCCTCACTGGGATCTTCCGAGTCCCTATGCGCTGTCCCTCCATGGGAATGACAGGTTGGTCCCCCTCAAGTGCCATCCGCCAGAGAGTGTACAGCGCTGGGGAAAATTCTGATTTCAGTGGGAAGATGATTGATTAGTGATGTCTGCCGCAGACCAGGCACGGTGGGGCATCTCTAGGCACTTATGTGCGGTCTGTTCTTTGCTATGTTGGCAACACCCAGGAACACCCAGGACAAGGCCTGGAACACAGTGCTCAAAAAATATCTGTTGAATGTCAAATTCATGGGTTCTTTGTCTGATCGGCTACTTTTTTCAGGAAGAAAAACATCTTTAGCTCCTCTAACTCACAACCATTGGCCAGCCATTCAGCAAGGCCCCAATGTGTGCTAAACCTGAGAATAGTCTGGGGAGAGGTTCTGATCCTCTCTTTATAGAGGAGGAAGCCAAGGTGACAAGATTTGATTGAGGTCACCAGGCTGGGTTTAGCTGACCCCAAAGTTCTCCAAGAACCCAGTCTTGCAGCCTGTGGGAGGAGACAGCGAACTCACCCAGGCTCCTGCCCTCCCCCAGGGCATCCCTAGCCCCCTCCCTAGGGTACAGAGGATGAGGAGAGGCAGCCTCTGCTTCCCTTTTGAGACATGTCACAGGGCTGTGGTTAAACGGAAGCAGGGCCCCTGCCCATCCAGGCGTGGACCTCTAAGGGCCCCACCCTCCCCATTCCCAGCCCAGACTCTTCCCAGCTGACCATTGGGTGTCTGTTCCCTGTTCCTCTTTTCTCTGGGCAGGAGGAAGTGGGTGGGGCCATGAAAAGATCCAGAGACTCAGTTTCCTCATCTGGCAAGTGGGCTCAATTCCTGGCACTGTCAGGAGTTGGTCGGTGGTGGAGATTCAAGGAAAAAATTCATGAAAGATGCTGAGCCAGGGTATGACAAGTAGTCAGGTGGGAAGGCAGAGGTGAGCAGAGGTGTCTCTTGACACTGTCTCCCTGCTCAGACCCTCCCAAGGCTCCCCACTGCCCTCAGTGTAAGAGCAGGCTGCTCTCCCCATGGAGCCTGTCCAGCCCAGCCCTCAGCCTTCCTCACTCCCCACTCCCCTCCTATCTTATGGCTCCAGCTACATGCTCTTTTAGATTCACTTATTCACTCTGCTCTCTCCCACCACAGGGCCTTTGCACATGCTGTGCCCACTTGCTGAAACATTTGTTCCTCCCTTTCTCATCTATTTGGCCTCTGCTTACTCTCCAGTTCTCAGTTCTCAGTTCAGTTCTCTTCCAGCTTCCTGACTGCCCCAATCATGTCAACCCTCCTGCCCCATTACAGGCCCGCAAATCACCTCATACTTGTCAGTCACAAATGGACAGTTCTGAGGATGATTTAGTTAATGTCCATCTCCCACAATGGGCTATGAGCTCCCTGTGGGCAGGGATCATTGTCTCCCCAACGCCTGGCACAGAGTAGGCACTTCATTAATATTTGTTGAATGAATGGCAAATGTAGAATGAATGGAGCAACGTTGATTCTACATGAATGAATGGCAAGTCACACCCTCCAGATGCCCTCTACCACATCCTGCTCTGGACTTGGGCCCAGCCCCACCTCTGCTCTGCCCCGACCCCCTCCTCCAAGATGGTTGTTTCAGCCACCCCCGACCTGTTCCCCAAAGCACTGCCTCCCTCACCTCTCAGAGCCTTCCTTTCCTCGATAGAAACCAAAGGGATGGACCTCAATCGTGGGCTTTCTGACTGGCTTCCCCTGAGCCTGGTATTCTAAGGATGGGCCTTGGGATCACCCTGGAGCAGAGGTCAAGGCCAGGAGGTCTCCCACCCCTGACATCAATCAGAACAGACCTCCTGCCTTTACTTATGTTGTATTCAGGGCAGCCACAAGTTAGGCACTTTAAGGGGAATTCAACTACACACGCTCAGCAAAAAATAAAAAGTCTTGGAGAGAGAAGAACTGATTGCCTGGTAGATACGCTGGGAGGGGAGATGTGGGTTAGCAGTGCACCCAGAGTCTGAGTCTGCTCAGACGCAGCCCTCTTCCCACACTGCAGCCCCCAAACACAAGACAGGCCTCCCCCTGGGTGGGACCCGATGCTGGGAAGACAGCAGGCTGAATTTATGGAGACCGTACATCCACCCCGGTTGGGGAGGGTTGTGTCCTTCCTGTGGAATCCCCAAGGGGAACTTGGCCATGGTTGATTTCCACCTGACAGGCCAGATTTAGAGTTTGCCCTGGGGTGATAATGGGCAACCGCCATGGGATCTTCCTTTGAACAGTGGGTACCGCAGCTCAGAAAAAAAGAAAAAAAACGATCAGACAAGAAGTTTCCAAAGGGAGCACTGAGGGTGGACTGAAAATTCCTAAATTCCTTTCCTGCCAAGTGTCACCTCCCAGGCTCCCAAAGGCTCCGTGATGCTGCGATGAGGGTCTGGGCTCTGTTGCCCTTTGCTTTGGGCAAGATGGAGGCTCAGAGGTCCTCTCCCCACCTCCTGGGACCCTCCCCCACCTGCCCCACACACAGGTCCAGGCAGCGCCCCTGGGTTGAAAGGGACCCATCAGCTCTCAGCCGGTGGTTACCTTGGCACCCAGACAATGTCCCCACGGGCTGCATCCCTGGGAGGAGCTGCCAATACTGTCGCCAAACACAGTGTTTTGTGTACCTGCTGTGTGCCAGGCCCCATGTGAATAAGACACAGTTCCCACTTGCTAGAGCTCACCTTCAGGGTGGGGTCAGGGTGGGCACAAAACACTGAACAAATGACCGAATAAATGGAGAGAGAGAGAGAGAGGATGACAAATGCTCAACAGAAAAATAAATCAGGGTCAGGAACAGAGAAGGATAGAGGGGCTACTGCGGGGGGTGGCCTGGGAGGTTCCTCTCAGGAGCCTGAGGAGAGGAACAGGTCACAGAAAGATCCAGAACGGTGTTCCAATGCTCCAGAGTGAACTACAAGGGCAAAGGCGGGAAAAGGATGGAAAAAGCTTGGCGTGTTAAGGAGGCGTGAAAGTCAATGTAGCCAGAGGGGAGGTGGGAGGGGAGGGGGTGCAGGGGCCGTCCTACAGGGCTTATGGGGCAGGGAGGGAGGTGGGAGCCCTGGGAGGGCTGTGAGCAGGGTGTGGGTGAGCTGACTGAAGTTCTAACAGGATCCCTCTGGGAGGTGGCTGCAGGGCGGGGGGAATGAGGAGGATGGACCAGGTGATGGCAGAGCAGGGGAGAGACGGTCAGAGTCTGGATACAGTCAGAAGGCAGAGCCGATGGGATTTGCTGATGGATTGGATGTGGGGTTAGAGAGGGTGGAGTTGAGAATAACTCCAGGGTCGGAGGCCTGATCCCTTGGATTGATGGCAGTGCCACTTTCTGAGCCAGGGAAGACACAGGAGGTTAAGTGACATCCATGTCTCTGAGTTGGGAAACTGAGCAAGACAGAGACCCGGGAGGAGGAAGAAGCTGGGCTCAGGCAGACCGTGTGGCCTGGGTCACCAGTGGTCACACTGACAGGGACTGGGGAGCCCTTGTAAAGGAAGAGGGATGCTGTGTGACTGAGCTCACCGGGCCTGGGGTCAGATGAAGGCAGGAGAGGGCTCCACCCCACCTCAAGGGCCATTTGTGAGGCCTGAGAAAGAACGGGTAGGGAGGACAGAGGAGAACCAGAGAGACCAGCCTCTGGTTCTGGCAAGACAGTGCTCAAGGTGTGGGGAGTGGCCCAGGGGGACAAGTGAGAGAAGTCCCAGCAAACCCAAGCCCACCTGTGCAGTGTAGATGTGGGATGTCAGTGAGACTGGAACTGGTGGCTGGCCCAGATGAGCCCCCATCACCTTCAGAGCCCAAACTTCTCTGGGACAGATGGAGAGGGTGTGTCCTGATTGGTCCAAGTCAGCCATGGGAATTCCTTTCTGGTTTAAAGGTAAACATATGACTCCACTGTCACATGGGACTCCAGGGGAAGTCTACTGGGACATTTAGAAAATATTTTCCTATTTGATAAAGAAGTGAGATTCTAGATGAGAAAGAACCCTTTCCTGCCCAGCCCCCCTTCCCTTCCTGGTTAGGATGTGGTCATGTGGGATGTGATGTCTGGTACCACAGCAGCCACTGGGGCCCATGAGGAAAAGAGAAGGAAAGAGAAGTCCACCTAGAGCCCAGCTAACTGATCCTGGAACAGCCCCACATCCAGACTCCTGTTATAAGATTTAATTACATGTCTTTACTCTTCCAGGCATGGAAGAAGGCCTAATTGGGAAAAGAGAAAAATGGGAAGGAACTCTGAGATGGGAGAAAATGGAGAGGGGGAGGGGTGAGAAGGCCTTAAAAGAGTCTTTTAGAGGATTTCATTTGGGGCAGCAAGTTCCTGGGAGAAAAAAAGTAGCCTTGCAGATGCTTAAACCCTCACCTAGGATGACACTTAAAACCTCATTCTAGAACTCTAGGATGCCATGGGTAGACACATCTAATGCTACAGATGGGAAAACTGAGGCCCAGGGAACTTAGCGGCTGCCCAAGGCCACACAGCAGAGAAACACTGGCTCATGCAGCCAGCCATGCTGATTGTCTCCCACGCGTGTCCTCATCTGCCAATAGAGATGAGAACAGCAGGCGTCCATTTGTGGTGTCACGAGTCTCAAAAATCCTTGAGCACTCAGCAATGTGGCTGCGACATAGTGAACTCTCAAAAGCACCCAGGCATAGGGCCTGGGTACATGGCAGTCTCCATAAGTGTGAGTTACTATTTCCGCAAACAGCAGGTGCTCTATGAAGGGTGCTCTCATTCATTGAGCACCTACTCTATACCAGGCACATTTCTAATCCAGAGCACCTGTTAATTTGCTTAATCCCCACAACAGGCCGAGGCCTCATTCACCCCCCAACTTGTAGCTTCCCTGGCCCCATGCTCAGTGAACTGCCCTCAGTGAGCCCTAACTCCCAGCACGTCCCCACTGACCCCACTGAGTTCCCTCCAGCTCTGCTTGCATGCCTCCTGGGACAGGCAGCTCACTCTCTGAGGGCCCCACTTTCCAGAGTTCCTTGTCCCCGTGTGGGCCCAGGCAAGAGTTGAGGGCCTCTCTAGGCCTCACTTTCCACACTTGTAAAAGGGCATTAATCACAGTCCCACCTCCTAGGCTGGTTGTGAAGACCCAGGAAGGGCCTTGGCACAGAGCCTGGCCTATAGTTCGTGCTCAGTCAACAGGAAGTATCACCATCAGCCATTATTGTTGCACGGGGCTGGCCCTGCCTCCTGTGTCCTGTCTCCTGCTGGAGCCCTGGGTCTGCCCAGGTTTGGGTGCTGAGGTGCCTGGAGTGACCCCAGGCCCTGACCAGGAGCTAGAGGAAGGGGAAGGAGTCTCCTGGGCCCGCCTGCTGCCTCTCCCTGCAGCCCTGGCTCCAGCTGACGCCCCACCCAGGGCCACCACCATGCCTGAGGACCCACTGCTCCTGTCCGGCTCAGCTCCAGGGCCCTAGCCCTGCCCAGGCTCCCACTTCCCTCTAGGATCCCCCACCAGCCCCAGGGCTGGGACCTCCCTACAGGGCCCAAATGAGGGTGCCAGACGTGGCAGCACCTCTGCCGTGGGAGCATGAGTTCAAATCCCAGCTCTGCCATTTCCCAGCTTGGGACCTTGGGCACTCCGCCTCTCTCAGCCTCAGTTTCCTCCTTTGTTCAGTGGGGTGACAGGACCTTACTGCACTGCAGTGAGGAGTCTGTGACTTTGAGGATGGCAGGGTGCCCAGCATGTAGTGAGCCTCAGGGAACATTAGTCCCCCTTCCTCTGCTCCCCGCAAGCCTAGAAGACAGAGCCAGGAAGAGTAAATGCAGGGGTGAGGAGGGGGTGACTGGCCCTGAAGCTGGGGGGTGGGGACAGTGAGCAGAGCCCTGGATGAGGAGTCCAAGGCCAGGGTCCTGGCTCCAACCCTGCAGTGTGACCGTGGACAGATGTGGACATTTCTGGGTCCCAGAATGAGGGAAAGAAAAGGCTGAGATCCTCTCTCCCCAGGGAGCAAAGGAGAGGGGCGGAGCCAAACTTTCCTTTCATTTTTTAAATTTTCAGCACAAAGGGCTTGAATGAAAACCAGCTGCAGAGACAGAGAATCCTATTGTGAAGGCACCCGAGACTCCCAGACAGGCGGAAGAGGCAGCTCCTGGGTGTTGGGCTCGGTAAACAGAGGCTGGGGTATTGGCCAGAAATACTAACAGGCAGGCAACAGCTACCCCTCCCTCAGAGTACTAACCTGGGAGGCTGGGGCCCTCCCTCGGACATCTCCGGCTCGGCCACCATCTCTGCTTCCGGACATGGGCCAGCCCTTTTGCCTCTCAGAGCCTCTGTTTCCTCATCTGCAAAATGGGTACAGTAACAGCACTTCCCTTCTAGGTAGCGGTAGGTGTGTTGTAACAGACTCAGGACAGGCTCCTCAGTCAAAGAGCCTTGGTTTAATCCTGGCTCTGCCACTCACTGGCTGTGTGACTTGGGGTATCCCAACTCTTGCCTCAGTTCCCCCATCTGTGTGTGAGATGGAAACAAGAACAGCACTAACCTGCTGGGAAGATGAACTGAAACAACTCAGCATGGAGCCCAGAGCATAATAAATAATAACAATTATTATTATTATTTTCTTATTATTATTATTCTCTCATGAGCTCAACATGCTAAGGCCCCATCCTCAGAAAGCCTTCCTTCCTCTGAGTACCAGTTCATCTCAACAATTCCATCACATATTTCTGGAGTGCCTATTTTGTGCCGATCTTGGCAAAGCCAACATTCCAGAAGAAAGATGTTAAATGCAGGACTTGTGTGTGAAGGACTTGGCTCGTAATAGGTGCTCAGTGATGCCGTTCACCCAGCACCTGGCCCCCATGGCTGCTCTGTGCTGGGTTCTTGCTGAGTTCCGGGGATGCAGCCCTCATGGGGGTCCCAGTCAGAGGGTCCAGGTTGGAGTGGGAAATTGGCATGTGGAAGAGGCAACATTCTTTGATAGAGGAAGCCCCGGTGGCTTCAGGAGCCAGAGGAGGTCAGGGTGGGCTTCCTGGAGGAAGTGGTTATGAATAAAAATAACATCTATTAAGTATTATCTTATGTGGCACATAATGTGGAAGAGCTGGGCACTGTTCTCTTTACAGTAGCACTCTGAGGAAGGTTTTCTTCTCACACACCCATTCTACAGGTAAGAGCCTGAGACCAGAGAGGTCCAGTGGTCTGCCAGAAGTCACACAGCAAAGATGTGATAAAGCGGAAATTCAAACCCCACAGTCTAACTCAGTCACAGCACTGTTCCCTAGACAGTCTCTCCAGCCTCCAGACCTTTGATCTGGCTCTTCCTTCTGCCCAGACCCCACTCTTACCATCTCCCCCTAGCAGAAATCACCCCAAATACAGCCTCCACTCACTCCCTGCAGGCCCCCTGAAGGCCTTTACACATCGAAAAGAGGTGATGGGTGAGGGACAGGAAGTTCCTGGTACAAACTCCCTAAAGACAGAGCCTGGCCCTTATTCATTCTGGTAAAAAGGAAGGAAGAGAATGGGCATTTTCTGAGTCCTCCCTGTGTGCTCACTCAATTTCACAACGACTCAGTGAGGTCAGGTTATCCACACTTTCCAGAAGAGAAAACAGAGGCGAGGAAGTGAGGAGACCTCTGTGATTCCAGACGCTGCACCACCTCACCCACACTCTACTGAAGGGATGATGGGAACGGCCTCAGGGTGGGGGTGGGGACTCCAGTGTCTCTGAGCCTCAGTTTGCCTATTTATGACACGGGACCTGCCTCTCAGGGCTGCAGAGAGAAGTGAGGCACAAACAGACTTGTTCACCTGGGGCCCGGCCAGCGGGAAACACTCACAGGCTGGCCGTGATTATTACTGCTCTCATTATTACTATCACAGCAACACGCCCCCTCAGGCCTGGAACCCCCCATACCTGCAGTCCTTCCTGTAATGAAACCCTCCTGCCAAGGCCTCAGCCAGGGGCCCTGATGGCTCATTTAATTATAATCTTTGGGAAAAAGCAAACACCCCCACGAGATACTGGGGGAGCCGACTGTGTGGCTGCAACCCATCAAGGGTAACCTGATGCCCCTCGGCCGACCAGCCCCCAGGTCTTTGTCTGAGTCCTGGCCAGATTACTCTCCTATTTGTCTAGCCCCAAACCCTGGCTGGCATGAACACAATGCTCTGCATTGTCCTGGGACCAGGCCCCCCAGGCCCCGAGGGCTGGGCCTCATCCTTCCTCCACCTGGGGATCCGGCCCCCAAGAGGTGTCTCAGGGGAAATCAGAAACCCAGAAGGGCCCAGTGGGCGGCCTCCTGTGTGCCCGGTCCCAGGCTTCCTGCATGTCACTTCACCAAACCTTCACAACTTCCCTGCATGGAGGGGCTCACACTGTGCCCATTTTCCAGATAGAGAAATTGAGCCCTGGAGAGTCAAATTGTCCCTCAAGTTGATGCAGATGGAAGTGGCAGAGCCCAGGTCAGGCTGAATCAGGACCCTTTCCCAAGAGGGAGCCTGGGTATCCTGGACCCTCAGCTGGAGGCTTCTGGGGGCATTACGTCCCGTCAGTAGGAAGCTCTCCTGGGAACTCCACAGAGTAGAGATGGAAGAAACCTGAACCATGGGGCAGAGGATGTCATGGCTAAGGGCTAGGATTTTCCCAACAACTGCTCCAAGTTCAAGGCCAGCTCCAGGCCCTGCCTTGCACAAAACCTTTTTCCTCTCCGAAACTTGCTTTGCTGAGCTATAAAACAAGGTGGGGAGAGGATTCAGGCTATCAGCTGTGTGAAACACTTAGCAGGTTACGTGCTCGATTAACAGGTACTTAAAAACCAGAGCTTGAAAATGACAAAGGTGACCAGCAGGTACATAGCAGCTGCAAAAAGGGAACTAAGACAGTGTGAGGACCACCCCCCCAGCCCAAACCACATCATCCACATCCCAGGGGCCAGAACTGAAATCAGAGCAACACCAGGGGCTACCACAGACTCAAGCCGACCACTGGCCAGGAGGGGGGTGTAAATTGACGCATGTGCCCTCTTTTGTTCCCTCCAGATCGACGCCTTCCCCACCTTAATCTGTGCCAGGGAAGCTGACCTGCATGACTGCCACGAACCTGGCTCTCAACTTCCTATGGGGTTCGCTGAATGGAGGAACCACCAGAGACCCAGAAAGGAGGGCGAGAGGGGAGTGGGGACAGCTCCCTCCCTGCTGGGTGTCCTTCCTAAAGGTCTCACCTCCTGCCAGGGGCCCTCTCTGTGTGGCCCATCCCTGCAAACATCAGCTCCCCGCTGAGGCCAGCCCCACTATGTACCTTTCCCTACTAGTTCCCTTAACCCTGCCCACACCCTGGAAAAGAGTCTCTTTATTAAACCCTCCCCGGGGTGCTCCATTTGAGAGGGGTCTGCTTCCTGCCAGACCCTGACTGTTACAGATCTGAAGGAAATATGGCACAATGCTAAGATCTGACAAAGCCAGGTGATGGGGACCTGGGGCTCTTATACTATCTCTCATGATGTTCTGGGCGGTTGAAATATTTTCTAAAGAAAGAACAAGACAGCAGAGAGAAAGCAAGCTCAGCAGCCAGGAGGCCCAGCCCATCCGGGATACTGGGTGTGTGCCCTGAGGTCAGTGGAGGTCACAGGGTCCACACTCACCCACTTCTCTCTCCTTCTGGGTCCCTTCCCACTTTCCCCTTGGCTTGTACCTCCCTTCAGGAAATGGGAACCACATGGGGGATCACTGCTGAGGGGCCCCCAATCAGGACCACTGCACCCCTCCCAAGGAGCTGCAGGTCCCAGCCAGAGAATGGGCAGCACTGAGGGAATCCGGCTCCTAAGGGACCTTGCAATTGGTGGCAGGGCAGGGGCAGAGGGACACACTCTGGCAAACAGACTCCTGGGGGTACCCTCTTCTCTTCAGTTTCTCATCTCACCAGGCCCCTGTCCAACCTTTTTGTAGAGAATACTTTGGGTTTCTTTTTTTTTTATTGGTTTTTTTTTTTTTAATACCAACATACACAATGACTCAATGTGTAACTTGTCACACATGCCTAAATGGAATTATTTTGTGTGCACTGTTTTGGTTTGGCGTCTGGCCTTCTTTTTTTTTTTTTTCCTTGCTTTTCCTTCTCTGCAAAAGCCTTCTCGCTCCCCATGTTGACAGTTGAGAATGGGTTCCTGCATATTTCTCTGTAAGCATGAAAATCTCATGCAGACTCTGCTTGGACTAGGGATTTCTTTATCTGTCATTTATCTTACAAATCAGGATCACATTGTACACTCTTTTCAGCATCTTGCTTTTCTCATTCAAGAATACCCCCACAAAACAAGAACTTGTGCTCCGGTATTCATAGCGGCGTTGTTCATAATTGCCAAAAGGTTGAAAACACCTAAATGTCCATCAACAGATGAATGGATAAACACAATGTGTGCATCCACACAATAGAACATTATTCAGCCATGAAAAGGAATGAAGTACTGACACCTCGAAAAAATTATGCTCATTGAAAAGCCAGATACAAAAGGTCATGTATTATATGATTCCATTTATATAATTTCCAGAATAGATAAACCCATAGAGACAGAAAGCAGATTAGTCGTTGCCAGGGACTGGAAGCTGGGATAAGGAGTGACTTGTTTAATGGGTAGGGGTCTCCTGTGGGGGTGATGAAAATATTTTGGAACGACACAGAAGTGATGGTTGCACAACACAGTGAAAGTACTAAATGTCACTGAATTGTACACTTTAAAATCGTTAACTAAGAATGATTCATTAAAATGATTACTTTTACGTTTTGTGAATTTCATCTTAATTTTTTTAACTATAAAAAATATGAATGTATACAGTCCTCCCTTTTAGAACAAAGGTAGAATACTATATACACTGTATTTTCTTTGAATTTCTTTCAGTTAAAAATAAACCCTAGGGGAAACAAAAAAATTTTTTTTAAACCCTAGAGGAAAAAAAAACAAACCTGTGCAATTAAGAATGTTAAAAACAAACAGAAAAGATTAACCACACAAGGCACCTAGGAAAACTGTGAGCCATTCTTTTTAATGGCTACGTAATAGTCCATGGTGTGGCCAGACCAGAACGGACTCACCCATTTCTCCAAAATGATGAAAAATGAGTTTTCATTTTGGTTCTTCATTTTCCTCCTTTTTTTTTACACATAGGATTTTATTTCATCCTTACTCCAATTCTAAGTTTTCTCTCATTTTTCAGCTGAGAAAATTGAGGCCCAGAAAGGAGAAAGCCAGGAAGTGACTGAGCCAGAACTCCAAACCAGGCCTGTCTGACCCCAAAGCCACACAGCCCTGGGCCCACTCCTTGCTGGGGATACAGCAGGGAACAATACTGGCCAAGAGACCTGCCCTGGGGGAGCTGGCATTCTAGTGGAAGAGACAGGCAAGAAACAAGATGAATCAGTAACCTGTGTGGCCTATTTCCAGGTGTCAAGGTTATGGGGAGAAATAAAGGAAGGAAGGGGAGAAGGGGTGGTAGGGACGCCAAAATTTAAATTGGTCAGTCAGGGAAGGCCTGGCTGGGAAGGCGACATTTGGGCAAAGACCTGAAGGAGGCGAGAGAGGGAGCGAGCCTTGCAGTTTTCATCCATTTGGGGGAACAGTGTTCAGACCAGCTGGAACTGCAAGTGCAAAGACCTTGAGGCAGGGAGCTACGAGGAGCTGGGTGTTGCTGGTGTGTGAAGGGAAAGAGGCAAGATCAGGGCACAGAGGGCTTGTAGCCCAACTGAGGAGGCCAGACTTTATTATGAGAGTAATAGGGAGTCATGGACGAGCTTGTAGCAAGGCCGATTGGAGGTTAGATTTGGGTTGTGAAAAGCTCCCTCTGGCTTCTCTGGGTGGGGCAGGGGGAACAGGAAAGCATGTGAATGGTGGCTCAGGCAGGGAAGGGTTGTCATGGAGATGAAGATGGAGAAAAGCTGTCTGGTGCTGAATGACTGGTCCAGCAGCTGGGGAGAGGCCCTGCCCACCTCCCCTCTACATATGTACCCTTGAATTTAATCCCCCTTGGAGGAAGCCAGCTCCCAATCTCGCCAGAGAAAGTGCCAAGAGAGGAAGGAGAACTTCGCTGACTCATGGGCCTGGGCCTCCCAACTTCCCTCCGAGTGCGGAGGGCGGGGGGGATTTAAGCTCAAATGATGGGATGGGGAGCCCTGTGGGGGCTGAGAGCAAATAAAGTAATTACAACTGTGCTAAGTGACGGAAAGTAGTTAACAGGGTGACCTGGTTTGTGGGGTGTCATCAGGGAGGGCTTCCTGGAGGAGGTGGTGTTTGAGCCAGCATCAGAACAAGGAGTAGGTGTTTAACTAGGCCAAGGATAAAAGGAAGAGCACCCCAAGCAGATGAAACTGCCAAGGCCCTGAGACTGGAGGCAGCCTAGTGAGTTCAATTTTCTGAAAGGAGGCCTGGCTGGGCAGAAAGTGCCCTGCATGCTGAGCCCAGGACAGACAGTGGCCTAAGCCACGGAACATGCCCAGCCTGGTCCCACACGTGGTCAGCTCCTGGCAAAGGACTGCTTCTGATGCTGTGGAGGTTGCATTGGTGAAGAACCCCGACCCAGAAACTTCTCTGAGCATCACCACAAGCCAATAAAATACTAAGCAGATTTGGAAGAGAAATAAAGGAAGTCCCAGAAATGGTTATTCTCTTTGTAGAGACAAGGAAAACAGGGCCCAGAGAGCGGAGAGGTTATGGACTTTGACAAGCCACACCACGAGACGGCTGCTGAGAGCTTCCACGCCCAGCACCAGCCTCCCTGTCTCCCTCCCTGCTCCTCGCAGGACCACAGGACAGACCAACTTTGTCACACTTGGAGGGGGCCCCTCGGTGGAGCAGATGGCAGCTGGAAAGGCAGAAAAGCAATCTACAGCAGGAGCTGGCCTGCTGCCCACGGAGGCTAGGGGAAGGGGATGACAGAGAAGAGAGAGAGGGATACAGAAAGAGAGACAGACTGACAAAGGACAGAGATAAACAGAGAGAGAAATAGAGAGGAGAGAGAAAGAGGAGGGAAGAGGGAGAGGAGAGGGAAGAGGAGAGAAGAGGCAGATAGAAGAGAGAGACAGATACAGAGGAAGAGAGAGATGAAAACCCACAGAGAGACAAAGAGAGGGGAGAGACAGTGAGAGGGAGGGGAGCGGGACAGAGACAGACAGACACTGAGACAGACAAAGAGGAAGACACAGAGACAGAAGGAGACAGACAGAGAGAGAGAGACCAAGAGAGAAGCAAACAGAGCCAGGCCAACCGGCGGGGGTGGGGGGAGTAGATGGACCCCAGAGCCTCTGAGTCTTGAACTCTCCACTGCTGGAATTTTAAGAACCTTGCAAAGATCCCAAGGTCTGATTTTAAAGCACTAATGCTCATTCATTCGCCAAATACACACTGAGCACCTACTGTATGCTGCACGCCTGCACTGTCCCAGGCACTGGGGTGCAGCCCACCCTTCCTGGAGCTGACACCCTGAGGGGACACAGGTATCTTCAAGTGAGCAGACCCTTGGATGTGCTTCTCCAAACAGAGATAAAGGGCTTGGAGGGTGGAGTCAGGGAGCCGTGACCAGAGGTCCCACTGTTGAAGGGCAGGGCAGGCTGCTGGGGGCCAGCTGACCCCCGGAGAGAGAGGGAGAAACAAATGTGTGTATGCGGAGGGTACAGCAGTCAGAGAACCAGAGCGGGAGTCCTTCATGGAGCAGCAAGGAGGCCAGTGCGCTGGAGTCCATGGGGCAAGGTGGGGATGGGGGTTGCGGGGAGGCGAGCTCAGAGTGGTGATGGGGTCCACTCACACCAGGCCTCATAGGACCTCGTAGAGCTTCTGAGCAAGGTGGGACCCTAGGAGGGCTCTGAGCAGGGGAGGGACATGGTCTGACTTAGTTCCAAGGGGATCCTCTGGCTGCATGCAGAGAACCAGCTGAGGGGCCCAGGGCAGAAGCAGGGTACCCAGGGAGGGGGTGACCGCAATGGTCAGGGCAGGAGATGAGGGCGTGCACTGGGCAGAGTCCGGGGAGGTGGGGAGATGGGAAGCAGCCCGGAAGCCCTGCCCTGAAGACAGTGAGAGGACCACAGGTGAGACCAGGGCACTATCTTGAGACTCATCCTCAAGCACTCTGCAAACCCCACCGCCGACTTTTCTGACACAACGAACGGCTCCTCCCCCCAACCTCCACCCATATCACAAACTCCAGAGAACTCAAACATTCTCAATGTCCCTGAAACAAGACCTCCCAAATTTGGGTCCTTCCTTCTGCTGAAGACTTTGAAGATGGAAGAGAAGAGGAGAGGGTGAGGATTGGGGAGCAGAAGGAAGAGGCACCTGCCATTGTCACAGACATACATACACCCACCCCCCACGCTCCCCCTCCAGAAACCCTCAGAATGATGGTGCAGGGACTTTCCTGGCGGTCCAGTGGTTAAGACTCTGCGCTTCCACTTCAGGAGGCTTGGCTTCAATCCCTGGTTGGAGAACTAAGATTCCCCATGGCAGGCAGCATGACCAAAAAGGAAAAAAAAAAAAAAGAATGATGGGGCAGAAGAAAGGCTCTCCACTGGAGGTATTAGCTAAGCCTCTGGTGGCAATCATTTTGAGATATGTAAGTATATTCAATCAACACATGGTTCACCTTAAATTTACACAGTGTTATGTCAATTATATCTCAATGAAGCTAGGAAAAGAAAAGAAGAAGAAAGGCATGCCACAGTGGGATAAGGGCTCAAGGGTCCATTGCCTCTTTAGGAAACTTTAGAAATAAGTGATTCATTCCTACCAGAAATGAGAAGAAGAATTGATAATAATAGCAGTCACTGTTCCTGCACACCAACATGCCAAGGGCTTCCCAGATATTATTTCTATTTTTATAAATTATTGTGTATTTGGATTACTAAGAGACTCATTATTCAAACTCATTATTAAAACTGAGACTCATTATTAAAAAGGAAAAAAAATGAGCAAGGAGGAGGGGAAGGAAAGGAGGAAGAGAAGGAGGAGAGGAATTCTAACATTACGGAAATATCTAACTCACTTTCCTTCAGTCATACTGGCTTCTCACTGCCCCTCAAACACCCCAGGCCTGTGCCTGCCCCAGGGCCTTTGCACTTCCTGTTCCCTCTGTCTGAAATGCTCTTATGTCAGAGAGCCAGCCACAGGCTTACTCCCTCCCTGCTTACAACAGCACCTCCATCACACCTACTGTTCTTCACAGAACTTGATGCTACCTGATACTATATTGGCTTATGGTCCCTGAGCTACACTAGAACGCCAGCTCCATGATGGCAGGGACTTTTGTCTGTTGCAATCACTGCTGTATCCTCTGTGTTCTGAACAACTCCTGGCACACAGTAGGCATTCAATAAACATTTGTTGTACAGGTGAATGAATAAGTACATGAATGTGAACATGAAATGGCTCTCTCCTCAGCTGGACCAGGAAGAGTTCTGTGAGGGCAGCAACCAGGTCTCACATGTGTCTGGCACACAGTAGGCATTTGCAGATAAACAGATGGATAGTGGGGTCGTTAGGAAATGAGAAGTGCCGGAAGCAAAGCAAACAGAGGAGGAACTCAAGGAAGAAAGGGAACTATTTATCCAGGCTCCCTGAGAGTCTATCCCGGCCTAAGCCTACCCCATGTGTTAGCTCGCTTCAGCATCACAACCACCCCATGAAGGTTTATTTTAAGCCCATTCTCCAGATGAGAAAACTGAGGCTGAGTGAGAAGAAACATTTTTTCCCAGGTTCCATAGCCAGGAAAGGGTGGGGCTGGCACTGAAAATCAGTCCTGTCTGCCTCCAAAGCCAGGGTTCCAGGCTGAGTGCATTTGGCCCATTCATGCTGTCAACAGAGGCCAAGAACCTACTATGCACCCGGCATGGGGCTGAACCAGCTGGTGGGGATGTGAGCTCAGGACTGCCAGTCTTTCAACATCTGTAAGAGAGGCTGGGTGTCCACATACTTCCGTGAATCTCCTGCTCTTCGATGCTAACTACCATATCAAAATTTTAGAAAACACTGTGCAGGTTAAAGAAAACATGTCTGAGGGCCACTACTTTGAGACCCTTAGTCTAGGTGTGGAATTTCAGGGAACATGGACATCATTGAGGGTGGGGCAGACAGGGAAGGCTTCCTGGAGGAGGTAGAATGAGGCGGCCTTGAGCCTGAGGAGGGCGGGGCCAGCCTGAGAGGAGGGAGCGTTTAGTGAGGAAAAGCAGGAGGAATCTTTGGCTGCTCTCTGGCCACACTGAGGGTCAGGGAAGGCTCCTGTCCAAGACTCCCCACTGAAGATGCCCAGCAGGTCAGACCAGATTGACACCAGGAACACCTGGGGGTCAGAGCACCATGGCTGCCCGCCCCCTCCCTCCACCCACACTTCCTTTCCATCTTCCTTTGGCCCTCTGGGACCTGAACTGCCTAGGATGTTTCCCAGAAGATTCTGTGTCCCTGCAAAATTTCCCATGGGGCCAGCTGGAGGGAGGCACTGAGAATAGCCCAGCAGGGTGGATGCGCCTGAGCTCTTTTATCCGATGGTCATTAGAGATAACAGAGCCTCAAACAGAAAATGTCTGAGATCCAAAATATTGTATTAGCTTCAAAGGAAATCATGACATTTAAGTTAAATGTCTCTGAAATATAATACTATATCAATCAGTCAAAAGTATAAGGTAATGTTTCTTTTTTTTTCAGTTGTATATAAATTCTCTTTAATGCAAGACATAGATGATTTTAACGCTTGACACAATTGTGTCAGGGTTGGACACCAACTTTACCACTTACTACAATGGGAGACTTTGATCAAGATCTTAGCTTCTCTGTGCCTCCCATATTGTTGGTAAAATGGGGTTGAGGGGAGAAACCAGGGTCTGGGGCTGTCACGCAGCTTAAAGGAGATAATGCTCGTTAAACACTTAGAAAGTACTTAGCACATAATAAGCACAAAGTAAGTGGCAGCGATAATTATGGTTATCAACATAGTGACACACCACTATTTCAAATCACATCATAAAACATAATGGATTCTGGAGATATCAGCATGAACTCATGTTTAGTGAAATATAGATATAGATGTTTACATACAGAAATATTTGTAGATAGAATCATACAAACGGGTTAGTAAATAGACATATATACACACATATATTTCTTTTTTCTGTCAGCTGAGAAGGCCTAAAAGAAATGCCACCCACTAGCAATGGGCACACCTGGCACCCAGATATTGGTTTCTAACACCACTCTCCAGAAAGGAACCAGGGCTCCATGGAGAAATGGTTGATTCTAAGATTGGGGCAAGAAATATACAAAATGGGCTTCCCTGGTGGCGCGGTGGTTGGGAGTCCGCCTGCCGATGGAGGGGACGCGGGTTCGTGCCCCGGTCCAGGAAGATCCCGCGTGCCGTGGAGCGGCTGGGCCCCGTGGGCCATGGCCGCTGAGCCTGCACGTCCGGAGCCTGTGCTCCGCGGCGAGAGGAGCCACAGCAGTGAGAGGCCCGCGTACCGCAAATAAAAAAAAAAAAGAAAAGAAATATACAAAATGAGTCTAGAGCATCTTGTAGTACCAGAAGTAAGCTCAAAGAAAGAGAGAAAAAAAAAAAACATTGATGGGGTACATCAATGGGCAAGGGAGCCAACTCAAAGAGCTCCCACTGGCCAAAGCTGCACCAATTTGAATGACAAAATTAATTAGTATTGAATTATAACTCAAAGTATAAATAAAATAAATAGCCATGACTCCATACTGATATGATTGAATAAATCAATAAATAAGGGAGAACAGACAAATCTGGGCAGAAGAACTCTGAATCATTTGTACAGCAGAGCATAACTGTCTACTCCTTAGGCGGAGGCTACACAGAGTGATTTCCTTCCAAAGAGGGCAATATGGAAAGAGGGAAAAGAATAACTTCACAGTGGAGCAACCTGACAAACACTGCCTGAGCCAGGTCGACATCAACAGTGATAAATCCTGTTGACAGTATGTACTCTTGATGTGATGTGATAAAAATGGCATTTTACTTCTGAGAGCTACCTCCTCAAAACCCGTAACCCCCACCTAACCATTACAAAAACATCAGACAAATATTTCCAGTAGAAGAGCAGCCTACGAAAAACCTGACCGGGATTCCTCAATACTGTCAATTCTCCAAAAACAAGGGAAGTCTGAGAAACTGTCACCGTCAAGAGGAGTCAAAAAAGACATGACAACTAAATGTGATGTGTAATCCTAATGGGATCCTCAAACAGGAAAAAAAAAAAAAAAGACATTGGGTAAAAGCTTTAAAAATCTGGGGCTTCCCTGGTGGCGCAGTGGTTGAGAGTCCGCCTGCCGATGCAGGGGACGCGGGTTCGTGCCCTGGTCTGGGAAGATTCCGCATGCCGCGGAGCGAACTTTAAAAATCTGAATAGATTATGGACTTTAGTTAATAATAACACATCAACACTGGTGCATTAATTGTAACAAATGTACCAGACTAATGTTAAGGTGTTAATGCTAGGAGGATCTGGGTGTAGGGTGTTACCTTTTCCATTTTTTCTGTAAATCTAAAACTGTTCTAAAAAATAAAGTCTGTTCTTAAAAACAAGTATCCTTTTCCAATATGCTTTCTTATACACTCTTATAGGTCAT
Source organism: Stenella coeruleoalba (assembly GCF_951394435.1). Classification (NCBI taxonomy): domain Eukaryota; kingdom Metazoa; phylum Chordata; class Mammalia; order Artiodactyla; family Delphinidae; genus Stenella; species Stenella coeruleoalba. The sequence goes on from NC_137161.1 coordinate 11,323,037, forward strand.
GGTATGACTTTTTCCAAAACCAGCTGACGCGTCTTCGATATCAGAAGTTTTACTGTTCTACTATCCATTCTGTGAGCTTCAGACCTCACATTTCCAGATCATGGTCTGTTCATCTACATGTGAAACCTGTTTGGAAAGTGTGTCTTGAGCCAAAGGACCTATTCTCCTGACACTGGAGAAGTTCTTCAGTTAATTCATCCCATTGATGCCTGTTGTTTACCTCAACATCCAACAGTTGCCATTGTAGGGTTGACCCTCAGGGGTCATTATTAACTGAGTTCAACTGCTTTCTCCCTCCCTTTTTCCAGTTCTATGACCTTGAGAGGCAACCCCATGGCCCTGTTTCAATCTGAGAAATGATCTGAAGGCTCCACACAGGACGTTCTCCATGACAGAATGATCTGGTTCAAAGGCCAGTAGTGCTGCTGAAGAGAAACTCTGTGATAGAGTGAGGGTGGGCCCCAAACCTCTGGACCCCTGCTCCAAGACTCCTCCCTGGCCCCAAGGGCAGCTGACACTGTCTGGGAGGAAAGAGCAAAGGGGAAGCACATGGCAAGACACCCATTTCTCAGAAACTCTGGCTGGGAAGTCAGGGGGCCTGGGTTCAAATCCTGCATCTGCCTCTGACTCATAGTGTCACCTTTGGCCACTCACTTCCCCTCGTCTGGACCTCAGGTTCCTCATCTGAGAGTCAGTGGGTTGGACCAGCTGATCTCTCAAGCCTTCCCCATTTGAAACGGCACTGTTGAAATCAGGGCAGGTGATATTATTCCCCTTCCCCAGCCCACCCTGCTCTCCCAATAAGCACCAAAATCCAGAGACTGTGGCCACATTCGCAACTAACAAACTCGCATTCACATCTAACAGATTGCAGTGACCTGTTACCTGTGTATTTCTTTGAAAAAGAAAAGCTGCAGGGGAGGGGTGTGCAGGTGCTTTTCTTTAAGGTGCCAGATCCAGAGGGCCCTAGCTCTGGGCTGGAAGTGAATCACGATGAGTTTGCACTTTGTATATTGTAGTCACTCATGACTCTGGCCTTTGTTTATAATAATCACTGTTGGAAAGAAATTCAAATTCCTCCTGCCTCTGAGACCCTGAAGGACCCACCCCCTCCCTCTTTCTCCGACCCTCTCTCCCTCATTCTGTTCCTGCCACAGTGGCTGCTCTTCTGTTCTTTGAACCCCCTAACTTATTCTGACCTCAGGGCCTCTGCCTTTGCTGCTCCCTTCATTCAGGTCACAGCTACTTCTCAGAGAGGCACTCTCCGGCTGCTCCGCACCACACCTCCCTGCTATATTTCTCCTAAGCCTGTACCACGGTCTGAAATGATGCTGTTTGTTTACTTGTGCACTATCTGCCCAAAGGCGGGGGTTTTGTCCGTTCCGCTCTGTGATGTGACCGCAACCTTCTGCCCAGGGCCTGACACATAGCAGGGTCTCAGTAAGTCCTGGCAAAATGAATGAGTGAATGAAACTCGAATCATAGAAGTCCTCAACAGTGGAATCTGCGGCCAGAATAGCTGGCATTTAGTGAGCATCTACTGTGTGCCAGCCACCGTGCTATTGTTTCATCCCTGGAGCAGGTCTCCATTTTGCAGTTGAGAAGACCAAGATCCCCAGGCTTCAGGGCCTCAAAGGATAGAGCTGGCCTTGGACCCAGTCTGGGGCCTCCAGTGTTTGGGCTCCATCCTCCCCACTAGGTTCCCCAGTGAGAGAGCCTGGGGGAGGGGAGCTGAGCCCTGACCCCCATGCACAGTACCCCTTGTCTAAGGCAGAGCCTCCTGAGCACCTCCCTGTCCCCACCCCCTGGTGGAGCCCCTGGGACCAGGATGGGAGCCAGGTGTGCAGGCAGCCTGGCCTTGTGCCAGTCGGTGCCAGGAACCGGCTTGGGGAGCAAAGAGTCTGGACACGTCTATAGGGGCAGTTGATGTGGGCCACTTGCCCCAAGGGAGCTCCTGCTGTTCACTGGGGCTCAGAGGGTGGCAGCGGGCACAGGGTGCTTCTGGGAGCCCAGGGGCTCAGGTTCCCGCCTGCCTTCCTCTGAGGGTAGAGCTAACCTCTGTGGTTCTGATCTAAGGAGGGCAGCAAGGAGGGCAGGTAGACAATCGGCAAAACGCAGCGTGTAAATAAATCCCCAGTGCAGATCCCTCCTCGACACCTGCTAGACTCTGTGGGCAAGGCTCCTAACCTCTCTGGACTGTCATCTTTGGCAGGTGGGTGGTGCTGCTGATCCAAATGAAGCCTCCCTGTAACCAAGGTCTGCTCCAGGAACAGGGAGGAGAGAGAAGACAGTTGGGTGGGGGGTGTTGAAGGACAGGCTCTCCCTTGGGTCAAGGAAGTCCCCAGTCCACCTCCCACCCCAAGAGGAGGTGCCTGCCCAGCCAGACCTGGAACAGTGAGTGGGAGTTTGGCACAGAGAAGCAGAGAGAATGGTGCTCCAGGCAGAAGGCACAGCCTGGGAAGACAGCAGGCATTTTGCCCAGTGAGCCTCCTTCCTCCCCTTAGGTCTCAGATCAGATATCACCTCCTCAGAGGGGTCTTCCTGCTCCCTCGATGAGAGGGGAGCCCTCACCCCCTGCCCTCCATCAAGGCAGCTTCTTCCCCTCCTTGCACTTAGGACAATCTTACTCGTTTGTTTATTATTTGTCTACACTGCCAAGTTCCCCCAGGGCAGGGACACTGTCTCTCCTGCTTGCTGCTCTGTCCCAGAGTCTAGCACGGCACCTGGCACACAGTAGACACTGAACAACGTGCATTGAGCATGATTTGAACAAGTTAGCCCCCACTCTGTGCCTCAGTTTCCTCGTCTGTGAAATGAGCATCATAACAACACACACCTCACAGGGGTGTTGTAAGAATTAAATGAGTTAGTATTTGTGGAGACCTTAGAACAAATCCTGGCCCACAGTAGGTGCTCTGCATAAGTGTTTAAAAAATATATATAATAAATGCATAAGTGTGTAAAAAATATGAGAATTACAGATTCATAGATTAGAAAGTCGTAATATTGTAGATCAGCAAGCTGTATAATCTAACATGCTATGGTTTATATTTACATTTTATTCTCTATTTTACTTTTTGCCAGCTTTTTATTTTGACAAATTTCAAACACAAAGAAAGTAGAAACAAAAACAAAAAAACGGTACAATGAAAGCCTCAATTCACCAGTCATTGACTTTTAGCCTCGTGTGCTTTCCCTCTCGCTGGATAGAACGAGAAAGATGAATATTTATACTTTCCTTTTCTTGTCTTATTTTTTCATTCTGACCCATATGGGAGCCAGTTGAAGATGCCAAGATAATTTACCCCTAAACTCTTCAGCTTCTGTGATTTTTTTTTTTTTTAATTTCTCACTCAAAGTGAATTCTCTGGAACCAATTATAACCGGTTCCCTGATCTTACATATCTGTAATTCTGCAAATCTACTAATCCATGAATCCTTGAACCTGGAAACATCTAGAAACCATCATCTGCTGGTTCTCGGAGTCCATACATGCTTGAGGTTCTACCTCGTGCTCATCTGGGATTCCTGGAGCCCTGGCCCTGTGGTTCAGGAAATCTGTGAGGTGTTTGTTGCCTCTGAGGCCAGATTCCCACTTCCCAGAAGATGATGCCTGGGACTGAGCAAGGGGAAAACCCAGCCGGTCCCACTCCAGACACAATGCCAAGCCCCAAGGATGCCAAGTGGCACAGGGGCCTGGGTCACAGGGGTGAGACCCTGGCCTGGCCACAGCCAGTGGCTCTGCAGGGCCTCCCTGGGGTGCCCAGGCCCTCCTCAGGCCAGCCCAGTCAGGGGCAGACATGCGGCCCCCAGCCCCGCCCTGCTCATGGAGCAATCCTCTGAGTCACTCCCACCTCATAACTTGCCTGCCCGTCACCACTGAGGCCTGTCATTAGCCTCCTCTGAGGCTGGGCCTTATCTGCCCTTCGGGGCAAACCAGGGAGGGGGACGCCTCTGAGTTCCCCCAGAGATGCGGCCCGTCCTGGGTCTCAGTGGCACACGATCCGGGCATGCCTCTGCCATAGGGGGCAGCTAGCCCCAGGTCCAGAGGTTCACTTTTGACTGCCAGAATTTCCACTATCCATTCCCCGAAACTCTGCCTCAAGGTCTACCATTCAAGCCATTTTCCGGCTAAAATGTAAACCGATCACTTACTTTTCAGAGTGAATTTTCCAAAGCCCTGCTAGGGAACCAGCTCTGGTAGGCACCCAAGGGGTCAAGGAAGACCCAGTGGAGAGCCACCTGTGGTCATGGCTGTCAGGCAGGCCTTGCGGTGGGTGCCGGAGATGCAAGGACAGAAAGGATGTCTCCTTACCTTCTCCCCTAGTTGGCTGCCCCGACCCTGGAGGAAGTTACTGTGGTGCCCATTCTACAGATGAGGAGACTGAGGTCCAGAGAAGCTTCAGACCAACTCCTATTTTCCGGGGTATGGCACCAAGACTGTGCTGATGTTGGGGGAGTGGGTAGGGGCCTCTTCCAGGGAAGGGGTATCCCTCCACCCCCAGCAGAAAGGACAGTGAGGGCAGTCTAACTGCAATCAAACACCCCGAGTTCAAATCCCACTTAAACCCCCTGTGCCTCAGTTTCTCCAGTGGTATCTACTGCAGATAAAAACAACATCAGCCTCATCTGGTTGTTGTGAGAATTAAACCTGGCACATAGTGAGATGGCTTCTGAAGACACAGAGCAGGCTCTCTCCTTCATCCTCTTGATATTAGCAGATCCCTCCTAACCTGGGTTGAGGGGAGGCAGGGAGGCCACAGTGTGTCTCAACTCGGGGAGGCTAACTCTGTGTCCCCCGTCAGCTTACCCCTACACACAGGCTCCTGGGAAGCTGCAGCTGATCCCCAGGCTGCCCCCCACCCCAGGATGGGGTCCCTAGAATTAGCACCCCCAACCTCACACCTGCAAAGACATACACAGACACATCTCAAGGCCTGCAGCAGGGCTGGTTGCTTTGCAATTATTAATAATTTCCTCCCTCCATCCCTCCCCCAGACCTGCTCAACCAGTCTCCCCACAGGCAGCAGAGCTGGCCTGACATTTGAACCGACTATTATTCTCTCACTTCTGGGAGAAGCAAGAGGAAACATAGGACCTGTGTCTTGATCCTTGGGGTGGGGGAGCACCCAGGCCATCCACAGGTCCCGAGGCCTCGATCCCGAGGCCCTGGGCACAGCACTCAAGCCCCCTAGGGCAATGGGCTTGTTGCCCCTTTCCTGAAGACCAGGTAAGACAGACAGATAAAGCCCCTGCCAAGAGGCAGACCAGAAAACCCTCTTGAACGGGGGCAGGAGTATGGGGTGGTTAAAAGTCAAACTCAGGGTCTGGATTCACATCCTGGCTTTGCCCTTGACTTGCTGTGTGGCCTCAGACAAGTCACTTGCACTCTCTGATCCTTCATTTTCTCATCTGTAAAATGGGGTGATGAATCCCCACACTGCAGGGTCAGTGAAATTTAAAAAGCCCCAGGCCCAGTGCCTACCTGGTTTCCTGTGGCCAGGGTCTGCTCACATTCTTTCATCCTGGGAGCCCAGGGAGGCTGGGCCAAAGTGTGACACCTGAGACAGAGCCCTGAGGCCTGGGGACACCAAGACCTTGCAGTCCAGGAGCATCTCCAGCCACATCTGGAATCCACCAGTGGGGACAGGTCAGGGTATGAGCCCCCCGATTATTCTCTTGTTCCATAATTAGCATTTGTGGCCTCTTCCTGACAGTTAGGCAGTGCCTGCAGCACCCAGCACACAAGGCCAGACCCAGAAAGGTCTGGCGCTTCCCAAGGCACCCACACTGGCCAGAAGAATGGAGGGTGGCTCAGGACAGTGAGTCCTGGGGCCATGGGGAACCACGGAAGACCTCTCAGCAGGGTCAGGACCTGAGCTGGGAAGGTCAGAAGGTTGAGATCAAACATTCGGGGCCTCACCAGCTATCCCTGTTACTCTCATGGAATATTAGAATGGCCAAGAATGCAAGCTGCCTAGGTTCAAATCCAGACTCCAATACCTCCATACTCCAATCTGTGTGACCACAAGCAAGTTACTGTGCTCTGCACTTCAGTTGCCATCTGTAAAATAGGGGTGATAATAGCCTAGAAGTGTGGGAGTCTATATGTAACAATGACTTATGAGCACAGTACCTGGCATATAGTAGGTGCTCAATAAATGGAAACTGGTAGTCATTACTGCATCTAGCAAGTAATTTCACTCTTCATGTTTTCCCTCTGCCTGGTAGGCCCATCTCTGTACATCTCATATGAACTCCTATGCATCCCTTAAGGCCCCACCTAAATAGTCCCTCCTCTGAGGAGCCATCCCTGACCTCATACAAACAGACACACCACACACACACACACACACACACACACACACACACACACACACACACACAAGAAGTCCTCTCCTCTGGGCTCCCTGGCACCACACGTGGATGCCTCCTCCAGCAGCCTGGCCACACTACAGGTAGAGGAGCTGATACTATGAGGTTCTCCGTTAGATCACTGGTCCCTGGCATGGAGGGATGTGGGTGGAAGGTGTTCTTTCTCTATCTCTCTCTCATTCGCTCACTCTTGCTCTCTCCCTCTCTTTCTCTCTTTCATTTCTTTTACAATTTCAAACAAAACAGACTCAAAAAATCCCCACAGATATGGGAAAAGCTTATAGTTTCCAGGCAAACTTTGAAAAATTTTCTCAGGACACTACCAGAGCAAAGGACAGTAAAGATTCCAAAAAGTTAAATTCAAGATTGAAAAGCCCTTTAATCATATGTATTACAGATTACTGTTTTTTTTTAAAAAAGGAATATCACGTGGCAAGGTAAGAAGAATAGAGCAGACCTGTGTGTGCTGATCTGGAACAGTGTCCACGATAAGCTGTCAAATAAAACAAAAATAAAATGAGGGGTAGAATGAGCTATGAAATGTATTGGCTACCATTTGTGTGGGTAGAAAGGAGACAGGAAAGGACAATTTATATATTTGTATTACATAAATTAGCTCTGGGGAAAAGAAATTGGTAAACAATGTCTACTTCTTAGGAGAGAAGGTTGGAGACTGGGGGTCAGGAAGGGTGGAGACTTACTTTTCACTCCATATTCTTTTGTACTTTTTGGATTTTGTACCTCTTACTCAGAGTAGCTGTTCAAAAATAAGCGCATGAATAAAGTTTAGGGCTTTGGAAGACACATACTCCAGCACCAGGCCCTGCCTGATGCAGGAACACTCCTCAGCACCCCTGACAGGCTATCCTGCCTTGAATGCTCCAGCGATGGGGAGCTCAGTAACTCACCAGCCAGCAATCCATCCTGGGGTAACTTTGAAGGGTGGGTTTGGGCTCAAGGAGAGAAGGCAGAAATGTGTTTCTGGGGCTGCAAATAGATGGCTCTCTCTTGCCCCTGAAAGTGGGTAGAAATGTGAGTTCCTGACTAGGGACCTGCTCTGAGGGCCTGCCTGTCCCGAGGCCCAGGCGGGAGATGGGCAGGGTGGCAGGGTGTGCTCTACTGTGACTCAGGCCCCACGGGTGCCTGGGGCACAGAAAGCTTCCCAGGACACAGGGCTGTGATTCAGGGTCACACAGCGGGGCCAACCCAGGCGGCAGCTGGTGGGCCACCAGCACACCCGTGCCCTTCTCATCCTCAAACCCCAGCAGGGCCTCTGTCCCAGGCACACATCACCTGGCTCACCAATGGCCCCCTTGGCAGAGGGTGGCATGGGGAGATTAAGGCTCTGGCACCAGACAACCTGGGTTTAAATCCTGCCTCTGCCATTCACTGGCTTGAGCCTCTGTTTCTCCATCTGTACAGGGGACAGGTATACTGCCTTGCATCCTCATAGGGCTATTACAAAGATGCTCTGAATTCACTGGGTACACACCCTGATCAGCCCCAGCACCGAGTCTGCACTCAGTAAATGTCAGCCGTTACTACTGTGGGTGCCCAGACTGATGTGGGGGTCACTGACACTGGCGCCTCACAGGGAAGCCTGGGTGCCCCCAGTTCACCCTGCATGGCCTGGTGAGCAGGCCCAGAAGGAGCTTGCCTCCAGGGACACCCGGGTTCAGAAAGATCTACCAGGCAATCCCAAGGGAGCCCTAGGTCCCCTGACAGATTGTCAGTTCTACGAGGGCAGAGGCTTTCCTCTGTCTCATTGGCTGTGTCCCACGCTTGGAATAGAGCCTGGCACACAGTCAGGGTGGGCTTCATGGCCGTGTGACCCAGGCCCTCACACAGGGCCCCATGTCAGAAGTTCCCATGCTGGCACCATCCTGAAATTCTTAATTTTGAATGAGGGGCACTGCATTTAATTTCGTACACGGCAACTAAAATTCTATAACCAGTCACGTACATAGTTGACACCAGTATGGACTTCTGAATAAATGAATGGCCAAATGAATGCTGCCTTATATCATCACTTTTCTCCTTCTACCCTGAGTGTCGTGGATTCCAAGCCTCCTTTTACAGACGGGAAAACTAAGGCTCATGGAGGTGAACAGACGCACCCCAAACCACCCAGAACTAGAACCCAGGCCTATCGGGCCCTAAAGCCCTGGTGCCCATGGCCACCTCAAGTACAGCAGGGTGGCTTCTCTGTGACAGGAGAGGCCAGAGCCCTGTGGATCTCAGGGGAAACTGAGGCTCAGCTCAGGGTACGAGCTGGCCCAGCTTCGCGAGGGTGCCTGCCCGGGAGGCGGCCTGGCCAGGTGCCCGGTCAGGGCGTGGGGACCACTGTGAATCGCTCCTCAGTCCCTGCCAACCACAAGCGGGTTGGGTGAAAGGCAGCTGCTCCCCGCCCGCTTCCCCGCCAACATGGGCCCAAACAATGGGCCTTTGTGCCTGGCGTGGGCGGGTTGTCAAGGTGCGCAGCCCTGGCCCTGAGCCCTGGCCTCAGCCTCCATGAGGGCAAGGGGGCCGGGCCAGTGGGTCTGCGGGGGCCGGGAAATCCAACAGACAAGGAAGCGAGGCCTCCCTAAGACAATCACAGCAAAGGAAATTGGGGCACAGAGAAGGTGCACCAGGTACCCAGAGCCACACAGCACATGGGCATCAGAGGCAGGTCAGCCACCTGGGACGTCAGCCTCCCACTCACTGTGGCCTGAGTGTCCCCACTCTGCAGCAAGGGGCTTGGTTATCCCTGCTGCTGAAACCTGCCCTCAGGGGGGTCAGCAGAGCCAGAATCCCCCTTCCTCTCTCTTCTCACTGCCACCATGTCCCCTTTCCAAAGCAGCTCAGCCAGAAGTGACAACCTTCCCCGCCCCGTCTCTGGAAGTTCCCTGGACTGAATGAGCCACAGAACTGCTAGGAAAATGTTGCCCCCTTGGGGCCCCACCTACCTGCTCTAGAGCTCCTTCTCCTTTGAAGCCATCTACCATATGCCTGGCAAGAAACTACCTTGTCAGGTAGGCATTGCCATGAGCCCCATTTTACAGGAGAAAATAGAGGCTCTGAGAGGGGGCTGGGCTCGCCCAAGGGCACCCACCCAGGATGCAGCAGTAGTGTGTAGTTAGACTCCAAATATTTCCAATGACCTCCAGGAGGAAGATGGGAGCAAAAGAGCAGGCCCTGCCCTCACAGCACCTACCATCTAGTGGGAAAGTCAGAATTCAACAGCAACAACAGTAATAATAACAAGTAGCTACCAGTTATTGAGCATTTACTAAGTACTTTACATATGCGATCTCATTTCATTTTTCCAAAATCACTGGGAGGTGGGTATTATTCTTATCCCCATTTTCCAGATGAGGAAACTGAGAAGCTAAGATGAGGCAACGTACCCAAAGTCAATCAGCTAATAAATAGATTCAAACCCTGACCACTAAATGTCTCTGCTCACTCAACCCTTGCCAGGCAGGGTGAATGATCCCAAATTACAGATGAGGAAACTGAGGCTCTGAGCAGCAAAGTGACATGCCTAAGGTCACATAGCCAGAAAATGAGAGGAGGGATTCAACCCCGGGTTTCTGGCCTCCAGAATCCAAGTCTTGTTTCCTTCCTCCTCCACCTCAACCAAGTTCCCTAAAATGTCCCTCAAAACCATCTGCACCAGCAGCCCCTCATCCTCATCTCCCACCTGATTGGATGCAACAGCCCCTCCACCCCCATCCTCGCTGGCCTCGCTCAACACCTAACAGATGCTTATGAAAATCTGGAAAGAGAATCCCAGTTGGGAATAAGCTAAACGTAAAAGCTTGGAGGAGAACGCTGTGGTCTGTTCACAGGACAGATCCTACATCAAGAATAAATAGATGCACTCAAGCTGCTACACCAACAGGGACGGATCTTGGGAACAGAACATTGAGTGGAAAAAAAGCAAGTTGCAGAAGCAAAAGTACAAGTGACACCATCTGTAGACTCACACCCACAACCAAAACAGCGCCCCAAGTCTCTAGGGGACGTGTGTGTGTGTGTGTGTGTGTGTGTGTGTGTGTGTGTGTGTGTGTGTGTATAAAAGCATAAAGATGTTGTACAACCACTTTGGGAAACTGGCCATAGCTACGGGAACTAAACATGTGCATACTCCATCATCCAACCACCTCACTCTTGAACATAATACTAAAAGAACTACGTTCTTATGTCTACCAAAAGGTATGTACAAGAATGTTCATAGCAACACTATTCAATATACTGGAAACTGGAAATAATATACATCTCCATGGACAGTAGAGTGATTAATAAACTGTGGTCTATTTAAACAGTAGACTACTATGCAGCAGTGAATAGGGGTGAACCATTGACACGAACACGGGTAGATCTCACGGGCACAGGTTGAGTGAAAGCACCAGATACAGAAAAGCACACACAGAATGATTCCATTTGTATGAAGTTCAAGGATAGAAAAACCAAAGGCTAGGAATGGCCTGTGACTCGATCTGGGTGGTGATCCCATGGGCCATCAAACTGTACAGTTAAGATTTGTGTATTGTACTGTGTGTACTTTGTACCTCCATCAAACAAACAACAGAAGGACAAAGACACCGGTGGAACCATGAACACCAAATCCAGGTCTGCAGTAACTTCTAGGAGAAATATAATTGGGAAGGGGTATGGGGGGCTGGGAGCAGGTGTCATCTATACTGGAGGGTTTTCTTCTTAAGCTGAGTGATGGCTCAATGAAAGCTTATTATATTTTCCTTTAAACTTTTTTGAATGTCTAAAATATGTCATTGAAAAAACAAACCCAAACCAAAGACAATTTCCACAGCTTCTCCTGCTCCAGAAGGCACAATAGCCCCTGCTGCCTACAAGCTGAGGCCCACCCTCCTTTTGCATGCCATTCAAGGTCTCATCCTGGGCCTCAACTTGTCTTTCCAGCCTCCTCTCTCACCCCTCCCCACCAGCCAAGCTGGTCTCCTCACTCTTCTCCTAACACGCCTTAAACATTCCCAGCTACACGCCTTTCCTCCCACCTGGAATGCCCTCCCCATTCCTCTCTACTTGCTCTGTGCCAGGCATTATGCCATGCTTTAAGCTATTAACTCCTGAAATCAGGGGCTGAGCCATGGGGAGATTGGAACATTGGTTTCAGCCCAAAATAATCTCCATTGGGCCCCCGCCCCCCCAAAAACCTACCCCAAATCATCCAAGCACAAAGAGTGGTCCTGCTGTGCCACAGTTTCAAGACATATGTTCCCACACCCCATTTCCTGAGCCCCTCCAGTAGAGAAATTCTGGCCCACCACTGGATTAATCTTCACTCATCCCTAAGGGTTGGGTCTTTTATCATTCTCGTTTTACATTGGGGGAAACTAAGGCTCAAAGTGGCAAGTGACTTGTTCAAAACGCTCAGCTAATACTGTCTTGTTCCTGAGATCTTTTCGTCCCCTGAAAGCTTGCAGTCATGATTGGCCCCAAGCTTGTTCCTGCCTCAGGGCCTTTGCACTTGCTGTCCCCTCTCCTGGAATGCCCTTTTCCTTGATCTTCCAATGCCCAGCTCCTTTTCATCATTCTGGTTTCTGAATTCAGGTCAGAGCAGCATTCCCAGATCCCCACTCCCACCCTCAGTGTAAGGTAGTCCCACCCCTATTTTTATCTATCACACAACCATGCTTTATTCTAGTCACGTAACTTAGCACTGCCTAAAATTGTTCTGTATATTTATTCATTCACTTCTCTTTTATCTGCCACATGCACACCCCCTAAGATATAAGCACCACAGGCAGAGGTTTTGTCATTCAGTGTTGTGTACCAGGGTCTGACACAGTAGGTGCTCAGTGAATGAGCTAGAAGAACACAAATCACTGACTGATTGTGCCTACCCGGGATCACTCAGCGAGGATACAACAAGAGAAGGGCTTCGGTGACCATCTGGGGCCAGAATCTTTGCTCTTCATCATTCAGCTCTGTGAAGGGCCAAGGCTGCATTGTATCCAAAGAAGGAGGAAAGGAAGGTGACAATGGGCCAGTCTGTGTGGCCTGGCAGGCCCCCCCAGAACCCACCAAGCAGGTTGAAAGAGCCCCACATCCCATTGAAAGCATACATTTTTTGCTGTTGATATGTCTGATTTTGTGTAATAGTATGATTTTGCCTTTATGTTATTGTTAATTTTTAGTTTCCTCTTTGTATTTTAGCCCCATTTTCCCAGGTTTTTAGCATTTTCATAGATGCTTATAAAGCCTGTATGGCCCCATAGGTTAGAGATAAAAACAGAGTAAGAGAGAGATGCTGAGATATGGCGAGAAAGAAACTTAAGGAGGGACACTGAGGCAGAACAGAGAGAAACAGGTGGACACGGAGAGACAGATGCAGACAGAGAGAGACAGAGAGCATGATGATGACAGAGAGAGAGAGGAGAGACCACAAGGCAGACAAAAGGACCTGACTCCACATCTCCTTAACATAATATGCACCTCAATAACAATGACGATATTTATTGAGCACTTACTACATGCAAGTACATGCTACACACTTTTATGTGAATAATTGTGTTGGATTCTCACAACCACCCTATGAGGTGAGTGTTACTCTCATTCCTATTTTAAAGATAGGACATTGAGGCACAGAAAGGTCACCCAGCTCACTCCCAGTCACACAGTCAGCGGTGGTGAAGCCAGGTTTAGCCTCAGGTCTGCCCCAGACCCAAGGCTTAACCACTTCCTCCAGTAATGGGTCTTGGGGTTTCTGGATTTGTTTTAGGGCAGCTCTTCTCAAAATCGGCTATACCAGCAAAATGCAAGCCCTGATGCAACAGGGCTGGGGTGGGGCCCAAAACTCTGCATTTCTAACAGCCCCTCAGGTGGGCCCAATGCTGTGGGTCCCAGACCACATTCTCGCAGCAAAAGTTTAGAGGAGTCTGTTACTCTGAGGATCTGATTGGCAGCCACTCTGATCACCATCCATCCCACAGGCCCTGGGGCTCTGTAAGCCCCTTTGGGTCAATCTCTTCTCAGCACTTCCTGTTGCTCTGCTCTCAGATTCCTGGGAATTCCCCATAAGCTGACTGCTCAAGCACACAAAGACAGCTGCACAAAGATGTTCATTGCGGCATTGTTTATGGGAAAGACAAATTGGAACCACCTAAATGTCCACCAGTTGGGGACTGTTAAATACACTGGGATTCATGCAGCCATTGAAAATGGTGGCAGAGCAAACCTCAAAATATGCATGACATCTGACCCACAATTTCACTTCTAGGAATACATCCTACAGACTTGCACATGGGCACAAAGACGTTTGCACAAGGCTATCTGTTGCAATTTGTAGTGGCGAAAGCCTACAAGCACCTCAATATCCATGAATAAGGAACTGGTTCACTAAACGGTCCATTTCTCCAAGGGATTACCACACGGGCTTAAAATTTTAAAAAAAAGGATGGTCCTTATGCACCTATGTGGACCCTCTCCAAGATTTACTGTTCAGTGAAAATAACAAGGCATAGAAACACTGTGTAAAGTTTTCTACTGTCTGTAAGGAGAACAAGAAGAAAGAAAATATATGCTTTTATTTGTCTATGCATAGAACCCTCTGGAAAGCAAAACAAGAAAACATCTCAACGAGGAACTGAGAGAACAGGGGTGGAAGGGAGACAGCCTTTTACCATACACTTCTTGTACCTTTGGTATTTGGTACCATATGAATCCATTATCTATCGACAAAGATTAATAAATGTTAAAAAAAAGTTTAAATGATAGAAGAGTGCTACATTTAGGGATGCGGGAGAATGCTTATGATAAATTATCGAGGAGAAAAAGGAGACAACCCAATTTATATAATATAATATTCACATATATCCATGCATGTAGGTATAGAGAGAAATATCTGGAAAGACTGTCACTAAACTGTTAACAACTCGAGTCACTGCTATTTATGCACTACCTGCGTTAATTCATTAATCCTCACAACAATGGCAGGAGATGGACAGACTGATATTGTCCTCATTTCACAGATGGAGAGATCAAGGCCCAAGAGGTGAGGTCTCCTGGCCAAGGTCTCACAGCCAGGGCAGAGTGGGATTTAGAGCAACAACCGTCGGGCTGCAGGGCCCTCTCAGTTCAAATTGGGTGATTTTTACTTTCTGCTTTGAATTTTTCTGCACTGCTGGAAATTGAAACAATGAACGTACTTATCTGTCTGTCTGTCTCTCCCCGTCTCTCTCTTCCTACATCCCTCTCCTTTTAAACAAAGCTTTTAAGAAAAGACCCTCAGGACACCCATGTCACCACATCAGCAGCCCCTCCCCTGGCACTCATGTCCCCCAGGGACTTGCCCTTGAGCCCCAGGTATGGAGAATCATGAGGGCGGTTTTTAAAAAGAGTACAGTGTGCATAAAGCCAGGGCAGGGGAAATGTTCTAGATAAAAGGACACCAAAGAGACCCTATCAAATGCAGGGCCTGATCCTTGATTAAAGTCCAGACAAGAAAAGTACACACACACACACACACACACACACACACACACACACACACAAGAGCTATCGAGGACACTTTGGAGCAACCTCAGTAATTTGGACACAGACCGGATATTAGGTAATATGACTGGATCAATGCTAAATCTCTTGGATGTGGTCATGGCACCGGGGTTGTGTCTGAGAATGCCCTTGTTCTTCAGAGGTGCTTGCTGAAGTATTTAGGGTGAAGGGTCAGGATGTCTGCAACTTACAAACACTTCAGCAAAAATCATGGAGAGAGAGAGAGAGAGAAGAATGCCCATGGAGCCAAGTGTCGTCAGTTGGGGAATCTGGGTGAAGGCACTACAGCGGTTCATTGCAAGGTTTTTGCACTTTTCTAGAAAGTTTGAAAATTTTCAAAATAAAAAGTTGGGGGAGATCAGTGGTTGTCAGCAGCTGGTGATACCAAAAGAGACTGACTACAAAGGAACACCAGGGAACCTTCCGGAGTGATGGAAATATTCTATATCTTGATCATGGTGGTGGTTATGCAACTGTATAAGCTTGTCAAAATGCATAGAACTGTACACCAAAAAAGAGTGAACTTTACTGTATGTAAATTATACTTCCCAAAAGGTGACTTTAAAAAAGAGAAATTGGAGAAGACAAAGAGCCAGCAGGGCCCCAACCCACACAGGCTCTGGGAACACAGTGGGTCCTGCCGTGAGCCAGCCTTGCCTGAGCCTGTCCCACTGTGGACCCAGGGGTTCAGCAATGCGTAGGGGCTGGCCCTCTAGGTCCTGGGACCCAGAGCCTGGCCTCGGGGAGCATCTAGGCACCCATTAGGAGCTTCCTCCCAAGCCTCTTCGGCCTGAGTGCAGGGCCTCAGTCTCCCCGGGGCCAGCAGAGAAATACCAAATAACTCCCTTGTGTGTCCTGGAGAAAGCAGGTCTGAGCGCCCCTCATGAGGTGTTCTCAGTGGAGACAGAGGGTCAGCAGGAGTGACCACTCATCATCACTTGACCCACCCCGCCACGCCACCACTGGGTACAGGGGCCCAGAGGAGGGAAGCAACTTGCCCAAAGTCACACAGCAAGTCAGGTAGCTCTGTCTGGGATGGATCATTCCTAAACTAAATCTTTGAGCCTGAAGTCGTCGCATCCAACCACGCCCATTTCTCAGACTGAAAGACCGAGGCCCAGGACTGTGTCAGAGCATAGATTAGCAATGCCTTGGGAACCCCGGACGCTGTTGCTGTGGCCCTATTTGGTGTGGTTCCCACAGGCTTCTCATGGGGGGTTATGGGAGGTGGGGTGTGAGCCTCCAGTCCTGGCCACCATCCTCTGTCACCCTTGCTGTCCCCTCCCAAGCTTTCTCTGCCCCCACCCCACAGTGGCCAAGGGAGGACAGGGAGGAGTCAGGGGTCCCACGCCTGCCCCCCACCACCCCAGGGAGCGCCCACATGGCAAAGAGCCACGGATTCTGCCCAGCCCACGAAACTCACCTCACCCAGAACCTGTTTCAACTCCTCCAGCTCTGCTTTGGCAGCTGTGGAGGCCTCGTTAAGTGATGTCAGTGCTTCCCAGCCACCACCTGAAGAAGGCGAGGGGGCACCAACCAACAATGGGGCCCTATGGCACACTCCCCAGAGACCCCCGGGCAGGAGGGCAGAGGCAGTACAGTGCCCTGCCAGGCTGGGCCTGGGGAACAGGGGCCTCGCTGCCGAAGGGCCAAGCCACCTTCTCCCCGCGCAGGCCTGTGTGGGTCCCGCAGAGTTGTTTAACCTCCTTAATTAACCGGCAGTGTTTACGAGGCCACCTTGGAAGGCCCCCGGGGCTTCAGGGAAGGCTGGGGGCTGGGAACTGGGGGCAGGGCCCCCCAGCCATGGCAGGCTCAGAGGCTCCTCACTAAGTGGAACAGAGAAGAAGCCCCCATCCCACACTAGAGAGTTGGGGGCAAAACAGGCCATCCTCCACGTCAGCTGTCTGATGCTGGGAAAGTGGCCTCACCTCTCTGGGCCTCGGTTTCCACTGGGAAGAAGGGCAGGGTGGCGGCGAGACTTGATTAATGACTGTTTGTGAAAAGGTCCCAGAGATGCTGCTGACAACAGGCCCGGCTACTATTCTGCGAAGGCATCGAAGGGTGTCTGAGCCCATAATTAACTAAGAGGATGAAAACAGTAAGGAAGGAGAAGGCCTCGCCCAGGCCTGCTCGCTGCCCCCAACGTCCGCCCTCCTGCCCCAGCAGGGCTCCTGCTCAGGACAAGGGGACCCAGGGAGACGGACCCCAGCCTGGGCCCTGAGCCTTCTGTTCCTCTTCTCAGCACCGAGATTACTAAACTATGTCCATCCATTCTTTCACTCATTCATTCATTCCACAAGTGTTTATTAAGCACCTACTGTATGCCAGTCAGTACAGCAGCAAACAAAATAGACATGGTCATGCCCATGAGAGCTCAGTCTACTAGAGGAAGTAAATGATAAAAAAATAAGAATCCATCAAAGGAGCAGGATATTTTTTTAAGGTGGTGTGATAGGGAACAATGGGCAGAGACTTGAGTTCAAGGGCTCAGGGTGGGCTTCTCTGAAGAGGTGACATTAGATCTGAGAACTGAAGGATGAGGTGCAGCCGCCATGGGAAGAGTGTTCCAAGCACAGGGAAGTGCATGTGCAAAGCCCCTGGGGTGAGGAACTGGTGTGTTGGAGGAGGCTGGAGCAGGAAGCAAGAAGGGGAGAGTTGTGGGAGGTGAGATCAGAGACGGGGGCAGGGTGGGGAGCAGATCAGGCCGCACCTGCTGCACAGATGAGCGTGTATTGCATCCCAGGACAGTGGGCAGCTATGGGAGAATTTTAAGCAGGGGAGGGACCAGGGTGGGATCCTCTCCCGGTGCAGTGTGCAGGGCCTGGTCAGTGCACACGTGCAGGTGAACTTAAAATCCAAATGGCTGAAGACCCTAATGATGACTACCTTGCCTGTTCGTAGAGTACTTTCCTACTTGGGATTCAAAGCTTGGCCCTATTGCTTCCTGGCTGTGTGATCTTGGGCCTCTGTTTCCTCTCCTGTGAAACCCAGATAACAGATTCTTCCTTTGAAATGGGGACAGGCACTCCCAACTCAAATGGAGATAATGATTTAAATCCCCATAAACTCACAGAGCAAGAACTTCCTGAGCACCTATTATGTGGAGTGAAAACCTGCAGGGTGGACCTGCCATGAGAAGCTTGAAGGGGACACCCAACTGCTCCTGAGAGCTCTGGAGCATCAATGCCTGAGTTCAGATCCCAGCTCTGCCCCTTAGAAGCTGTGTGCCTTGGCCAAATGTCTTGGCCTCTCTGAGCCTCAGTTTCCTCATCTATAAAATAAGGTTAATAGTAATACCTACCTCGTGAGCTTGTCGGAAGGATTAAATTAGTTAATATATATAAGACAGATAGACAAGGCCTGGTGCAAAGTGCTCATTTCCGGTTCGTTTTTCATTATCCATTTCCCAAATTCTTTCTTTAAGCTCCCCACCTGTTTGCCCCCCACCAACATCCCAATGTTGGATCTCTCGGCTCAATCACTACCCAACAAGTCCAGTCTCACCTCTGGACTGTTTCCTCCCAGCAACAGGAGGGATCCTGTAAATCACATTTCTCCTCTGCTCAATGCTGCAGTGGCTCCCCACTGTTCCCAGGCCAGAGTCCCCACAAGGAGACTGACTGCATGTCCCCCGCCACCTCTTGTACCACCCTCATCCTCCCACCTTGCCCCCAGCACGAGCGACTTCCAGTTCTCTGAATGTCCTGCCTCCGGTCCTTTGCACATGCTGTCCCTTTTTCCTGGAATGTCCTTCCTCCCAATATTCTGCCGGAGTTAACTCTTCCTCCTGTGGGAAGTCATCGGGGCTCCCTAGCGCTGCCGCATGCTGCTCACTTAGTACCCTGTGCTCCCCCCACACAGCACCTGTTGATGGACATGTCAGAGCTCCCAGCTAGACTGGGAAGACGCCAGCAGCAGGAACCAGGTCTGAGGTACCTCTCTTCTGCAAGGCCCGGAGCATGTCGGGGAGGAGGGAGTGACAAATGGGGTAAGTGTTTAAGGTGAGCTGAGGTGGGTGACTTGAGCCAAGTTGAGCTGAGTGCAGTTAAATCAATCTTAGATGAGGTGAGTGGAGGAGATGAGGTGAAGTGGAGCTGAGTTGAGCATTAAATTGAGCTGGATTGACTTGAGTGAATCGAAGTGAGTGAAACTGAGGTGACTTGACTGAGTTGGACAGAGATAAGCTGAACCGAGTTGAGGTTAGGTGAGCTAAGTTAGGATGAGTTGAGTTAAATTGAAGTGGGTTTTAAACTGAATTGAGTTATATTGAACTGAGGTGCATAGAGCTGATGTACAGTGAGTTAAAATGAGCTGAGATGAGGCATTAAACTGAGTGAGTTTAACTGAATTGAAGTGAGTTGAGTTTTGTTGAGTTGAGTTGAGGAGTTGAGCCAAATCAAGTTTAGGTGCATTTTAAACTGAATTGAGTTAAACCAAAGTTAATAAACTCTTTTTTTTTTTTTAATTGCTGCCTCCTAAGGAGCATTTTTGGACAGTTTTTTCCTGATTGCCTCCCTATGAAGTTTTGATGCCTGTTTTTAATGTACTATTATATAACTGTTTATTTTTTTGTATGTATATCTATGCTTTATACATAAAAACATTAAGAGTTTTTCACCCCACAAGAATCGATCTACGCCCTCTTAGGGGCAGTACCATCCCCACCCATACCCACCCCCCTGCCCTTGAGGATGTGTAAGTTAGGCTGAGCTGAGGTGGACAGTTTCAGCTCTTCAAAGGGGATCTGTCTTGTCTTCCTGGAGGCAGGAGTCACTGACAAGGGCTGAGACCCCTGGAGAAGACTGAGGCAGAGGCCAGGCCGATCTCAGTCCCAACTCCCCTTCCACCCTGCCCAGTTCCATTCAGCCCATTCCCTCATGTATGTAAAAGAAGGAAAAATAAGCACACAGGCCCTGAAGCAGGTATGTGCTCAGTGTGTTGAGTTTCACTGAGGGAGGCCCATGTGGCTGGAGAAGTGAGGAGGAGATGGATAGGAGGAGGTGAGGTCCTTGTGGGACAGGGGGAGGAGTTTGGGTTTTATCCTAAGGGCAGTAGGGAGCCATGGAGGATTCTGAGCAGGGGGACATGACCTGCATGTAACGAGAGCCTCTGGATGCAGACAGAATGAACTCCCCACTGGTCCAGGATGGTGTGTCTGATTGGCCGAGCCAAGTCACATGTCTATGCTCTAGCTGCAAGGGAGACTGGAAACCTAGCCTCATATTCCCAGCATCCTTTGTGGAAGGCAGAATTTGCCCATAGAGCAGGGAATTCTCCAAACATTAGAAGGAGATCCAGATCCTGGACAGTTGAAAAATAATGGCCCGAAGTGTCCAATAGTAACAAAAATAAGTAAAGTGCTATGGGGCTGGTTGGGTGGGAGGAAAAAGGCCCAGGCTAAGCCTGGTAGTGGCTGCCCCTTTCCCAAGACCCCAAGCCAGCCCTCATATATGCAAAGCCACTCCCTGGTCCCCAGCCTGGGACACGGACCCTGGAAACTCACCACTGGATCCCGGAATCTTGGGCCAAGAGTTGCCAGTTTCACTGCTTTCTTTAACCATTAAAAGGCTATCCCGGGCTTCCCTGGTGGCGCAGTGGTTGAGAATCCGCCTGCCAATGCAGGGGACACGGGTTCGAGCCCTGGTCCCAGAAGATCCCACATGCCGCAGAGCAACTAAGCCTGTGCACCACAACGACTGAGCCTGTGCTCTAGAGCTCGCGAGCCACAACTACTGAGTCCGCGTGCTGCAACTACTGAAGCCCGCAAGCCTAGAGCCCGTGCTCTGCAACAAGAGAAGCCACTGCAATGAGAAGCCCACACACCACAACGAAGAGTAGCCCCCGATCGTCGCAACTAGAGAAAGCCCACGTACAGCAACGAAGACCCAACACAGCCAAAAATAAAATAAAATAATAAATAAATTAATTTTTTAAAAAAAGGCTATCCCATCTGTACCCATGGTGGCCCTAAGGGGCCCAGTAGGACATACATCCAGCAATGCACGCACCCAGAGAGACCCCCCTACCCTTACAAAAAGACAGGCTCTAGAGTCGAGCAGATTGAGGGTCCAACCTCTGGCTAATGACTTCACCTCCCTGAGCCTGCTTTCTCACTGTGCAAGTGGTAGAAATATCCCCACCTCACAAGGGAAGGAAGTCACCTCCCACCCAGGATATCAGGGTGGTCTCACACAGGTCATCAGAGACACAAAGACCCCGATTACATTCCCAATGACCATGCACCTACTAAGTGCCAAGTGTCAGACTGGACAACTTACACCTACAGCCTTAACCCCCACAGCAAGCCACAGAGGCAGGGCCGGGACTCAGACCCAGGGCTGCCTGACGCTCCATCCCTGCTATCATGTATTGAGCACTAGCTGTATGCCTGGCCCTGCTCTAGACGCTTTACCTGAATCATCCCACTTAGTCCTCACCACACTCTGTGAGGGGAATGCTATGATTATTATCTCATTTTCCAAATGAGGAAACGGAGGCTCAGAGAGAGATGTGAACTTGGCCATGTTCACACAACAGGACAGGGGCAGAGCTGAGATTCAAGCCCCAGTGAATCTCAGCCCCAATGCCCAGCCCTTCATTTCCCCTCTGCACACCTGGCTCAAGACACACCTCCTCCACGAAGCGTCTCCAAGCCCAGATTCCACCACTGCACACCCCCTAGCACTCAGTTTGGCTTTCCCACGTAGTTGTTTGCCATGAGCTGTGAGCGTCATCTTTCCTAGAATTTTTCCTTTGACATTCCTCCCCCACCCTGGCTCTCCACTGGCTTGGCCAACCACAGGGGACGCTGGACCAGCCAGAGCCCCACCTGCTCCATAATGATTAATTAAACCCTGAACTGTGACCTACATTCTTGGTCCAAGCTTCGTGCCTAGTGACCTCAGCCAGGCGTGGTGAGGGTGGGAGGGATGGGGAAACAGTGGAGACATTCCGTGGGATGATGGGGTCTCCCCGCTTCACCCGCCACTCCCTGAGAGGACCTTTGGCAATCAGAGAAAGCAGTGGGTTTACCAAGAAAAGGAGGAAGAAAACGCGGGCAGAAGGCAAGAAGCATGGATGAATCAACACCCAGCGGGTGGGTGGGGGCCTGGAGAGTGGACTCCGTGGAGCTGCTGGCCGAGGAGGGGTCAACATCCCCAAAGGCATAAGGACCTCAGCAGAGAGAGGAGAGACGACACATGTTTGAGCACCAGTGTTCAGCTGTTATCCACTCAGACCTCCCTGACTCCACCCAGCAGCCCTGCAAGGCAGGTACCCACGTCCCCATTTAATGTAGCAAGACATGGAAGATCAAAAACATAAAGTGACTTGTCCCAGGTCACACAGCACCTAAGTAGTGCAGCTGGGATTCAAACCAGTGTCTATGGCTCAGAAAAAGGGTTAAAACAAAAGCCTTTATAGTCAGACCTGGATTCCAGTGTGGGCTCCCCTGCTTGTAACTATGTGGCCTTGGTTACAGCTCTTCTTTAGGTCTTGGCTTCTCTATCTGCACAATGGACATGGCAATACGCCAACCTCACAGACTGTCAGGTGACATCTATGAGCAAGCATAGAGTTTCTCTCAAATCAGAGAGGGGTATTGTGGGGCTGGTGGTGTGCGCCCTATTTGAATGCCCCCATTGCAGGGGAGCTCAGCCCCTCACAGAATTGATTTTCCAGTCATAAAACTTCTCCTTATTTTGAACTAAATAAAACCTGCCTCGGGCTTCCCTGGTGGCGCAGCGGTTAACAATCTGCCTGCCAATGCAGGGGATGTAGGTTCGAGCTCTGGTCCACGAAGATCCCACATGTCTCGGAGCAACTAAGCCCGTGCGCCACAACTACTGAGCCTGCGCTCTAGATCCCGTGAGCCACAACTACTGAAGCCTGTGCGCCTAGAGCCTGTGCTCCGCAACAAGAGAAGCCACCGCAATGAGAAGCCCGTGCACCACAATGAAGAGTAACCCCCTCTCGCTGCAACTAGAGAAAGCCCACATGCAGCAACAAAGACCCAAGGCAGCCAAAAATAAATAAATAAATTTATTTTAAAGAAACAAAAAAACAAAAAAACCTGCCTTTCCCAGGACCATCCCAGGCTGGCTGTGGAGCCCTCCCTGCCCTCCACTCCTCTGACAAATGAAATGAGACCGCTGACCTTGCAGAGAGAGCTCAGTCACTTGACAAACATTTACTGGGCTCCTACTGTGTGCCAAGCATTGGTCTTGGCACTGGGGACACAGAAGTAAACAAGACCAAGAAAGCCTCTGATATCATGGGGCTGATGTTCTATGGGGAGGAGACAGATATTAACCATATGAACCCTTAAGAAATACAACCACTAGATAATTACTTATTGGGGAAATCTAAATACCAGAAGCACCCAAACAACAGAGAACATTTAGAATTTATTTTTCTGATCACCCAATTTTTAAATGACATCATTGTATGTATCAGATGATATTCCTTCTTGGCTCACAACCTTGCTGTGGCTCCCACTGGATTCAGGATCACATCTAGATGCCATAAGACAACCGACAGGGCTCCATGTGATCCGGCCCCTGTGGACCGCTCTGATCTCTCCCGCTTGCCCACTCCACTCAAGCCACACTGGCCTCCTCACTGCTCCTCGAACATGCCGAGTTCTTCCACTTCTCAGGACTGCCACACAGGCGGTTCCCTCCACCTGAAGCTCTTCCTCCCACTCTCCACCTGGCCAACTCCTCCTTAAGACAGTTGCCATCCCGCACCCCAGGGAGACACATCTGGGTCCAGTCTTGCCTGTAATTTTGGCTCACTTGGCCTCCTTCCCCTCGTCCTGTGAAAATCCACGCAAAACGGAGAGAAAAGTAGCCAGGAAAGAGCGTGAGTCATTTGTTTACAGGCTAATTAATTACTAAGCTCAAAAACTTGATTTCCATTCTTCCTTTTTTTCCCCTCTCTGCGCTTTGAGAATGTTTGGAATCCACATTGTTTCCCAACGCAAAAGTATGTCAAGTTTATTTTTAGCAAACGCACATGATGGCTGGGACTGTTATTCATCCCCCCGCGTCAGTGGGGAGCCGTCCACAGAGTATGCGGGCTGCTTAATGCTCTTCACACGTGGCTCCTGGGAGGCCAGCAGGTCTGCAGTAGCCTTGGTGACATTGGGGTCAGTGGGACCCAAGGTAGGTCCAAGGCTGAGGGACTGGGGATAGAGGTTCCAGGCTGCAGTTTCTCCTCCTGACCAGGGATGGCGCTGTGTTGAGGGGATAGGAGGAGCAATTTCTCCCAAGCAGGCTGAGCAAATGCCTTTTTCCTGGACTAGCAAGTGGGTAACTTGGGTATTCTAGAGACTTGTCCCTCCACTTCTTGTCTTTTGAAGGGGAGTGGGAGACGCCTAATTGATTCACCTTTGGTTCAGTCAGGATGGAAAAGCCCTCCTATTCGGTCTAGCTGATACTATTGTGCCTTCTCTGCTCACTTCCCCATCCCCTGCCCTCAACTCCCACCCTCCACCCCTGTCAGCCAACCCTGGTCACCCTTCCTGCTCTCTGAGGGCCCCAGTTGGGAAGTAGGGGCAGCCTCCTTGTGGGAACTCTTCCTTCCAAGATGGCTGCTTCCCGTTCCTGTCCCGGGATGGATCCCAGCAGCTATGAAAAATCTACTTCCAGCTACCTCAAGGGAATAAGAAAGGACCTGTCTCCAACAGATACTGTTACCCAGCAATAAAGGTGACATTATGGCTGTGGAGCAAAGACTGTCACCTCCAGAAGGTGAGATGATATCTATCATGGTCTCTCTGTGTCCCCAGGGCCTGGCATACGGTGGGTGCTCAGTAAAGCCTTACTAAATGATTGTGACCTGAGTTCCAGGCTCACTGTGCAATATCAGTTAAGCCACTTGCTTTTTCTGAGCCTCAGTGTCCCATTGGCAAATGGGTAACTGACCTCTAACCCTACAGCAGGGGCTGCAAACTCAGCTGCCTGCAAGACCCAGGCAGGGACACAAAGTGAAACAGGTCGGGAGGCGGCTTGGCCACCTGAGGTCTGTGGGGACAGCCAATCCTCGGGCCCAACACACAGCACTTACGAGCCCAGGGTTCCTGGAGCTTTCGTTTCTCAAGGAAACCCAGAAATCTGGACGTTTGCGTGCAACATCCTAAATCTTCAGTGTTGGCAACGCATTTTGACTTTCAGCAAAAGCACCACACAGGCCAAGCCCAACGCGCCTCGAGGCCGACCCGGCCCACAGGCCGCCAGTTTGAGTCCTTGGTGGTTAGCAACTGTGGCTCCCTAGGCCTTGAACAGGCCTGTCACGCCCAAGCCTGGGACACAGGGTTGGGATGGAGAAGGCGGCACAAGCCTCACGCCATGTGGGAGTAGCTATTACCCCAGCTTATGGGAGGGCCGGGCCAGACTCGCTGGTGCTGGGACTGTGGGCATTGCCCGCAGAGCTCTGCCTTCCGCTGAATTAAGGAAGCCGATAATAATCTAGGTGGAGCGTGGAGGTAGGTCGAGAATGAGCTAGCAAACTACAGCTGGTTGATTGTATCTATTGTCAAAAGCCCAGATATAATATCAGATTAGTAAACTTTGTGTGCCTATTATAACACCATGTCATTATGGGATGTGTTATAATTAAGGCCCCAGCGGGCCCCCTTCTCTCCCTGACTTTGCAGGTCCAGGCACAGTGTCTCCTCTTAACTCCTTCCTGGCCACAACTGGCCCTGCCAACGGGGTTTGTAAGGCAAATCTTGATCAGGCAGGCAGTGACGCATCCCACAGGGTGCCAGACCCCATGCTGGGCACTGAGGGACAGCAGTGGAACCAAGGCAGACGAGGTTCTGTTCTCACAGAGCTCAGAGTCTGGCGGGAGGAGGCCTGATAGTAGATGTGGACACAGACAAAATGAGTCAAGTGCATGGTGAGTGCTGTCAGGGAGCTAGGCAGAGGGCCTGGGTGGGAGTTGGACAGTCGAGGGGCCATTTGACAGGGTGGCCAGGGAAGCCCCCTCCAAATGCAAGCTGAAGGAGGGTAAAGCATGCTCATTGGCCAGAGAAAGGGGAGCTGGTGAGGTTTGCTGAGGCCCCTCCTGCCCACCCATTCCCTGATTCAGCAAACCTTTGTGGAGCACCTACTATGTGCCAGGCCTGGGCTGAGTACCAGGGAAGCACTGTGAACAAAACAGACAATAGTCCCTGCCCTGAGGAAGGTGATATTCTAAGGAAGGAGACAGATATTAAACATATATATAATATGATGGCAAGTCAGGAAGAAAAAAGAAAGGGCTTGGGGTGACAGTGGAAGTGACACTTCAGCAGGGTAGCCAGGGAAGGCTTCCCTGAGGCGGTGACATTGAGATGAGATCTGAATGAAGTGAGGGATCCAGCTGTGTGACAGAGCTGGGGGAAGAGCATTCCAGGCAGATGGAACAGCAAGTGCAAAGGCCCTGGGGTTAGATCATGCCTGATGTGTTGGAGAGATAGCAAGGAAGCCATTGGACTGGAGCAAAGTGAGCAAGGAAGAGAGAATGGTGGAGATGAGGTCAGAAGGACAAGGGGGCCAGATGAGGCAGGGCTCTGTGGGCCTTGCAAAGACTTTGGCTTATGTTCTGGACATGAGCCATGGAGGGTTCTAAGCAGAGGGCCAAGATCTGACTTAGGATCCACCTGGATTTAACAGGACCCCTTTGGCTGCATGGAGAATGGTGAGACCAGCAGGGAGGTGCTTTGAATCCAGGTGTGGAAGTGGAGGGGAAAAACCTGGTTGGGTTCTGGATATATTTTAAAGGTACAGCTGACAGAATTTTCTACCAACTATTGGATGTGGGACAAGAGATGAATTGAGTGACCCCAAGGTTTGAGCTTGAGCACCTGGAAGGATGGCGCTGCAATTTCCTGAGAGTGGCCAGGCATCCAGGCAGGAAAGGGGCACCCAGGGCCTGTCCGCAGGATGACACAACTCAATAGTTTTGCCGCTGAGTTTTGCAATGGGCACTCTTTATCGACCGGTAACGGGAGTGGGATTCTGCAACCACCCTCAATGGGTGAGAGTGGCTAATGCCAGGCCAGAGGGATATTGGACCAAGCCACAGGCATCTCCTTGACCCACAAGGATTGATCCTCCAACAGGCCATCCGGGGCTGAGCCATCATGGTGGCATAGAGGGCCAGCAGTGAGCCCTGGCCTCAGAGCCCATTGGGTTCAAATCTCAGCTCCTCCACTTGGCTGGGGACCTTGGGCAAGTCACTTCCCCTCTCTGGACCTCAGCTCTTCCTCTGAATAAAGGGGAGCAATTAAAGGGATTATTTTTAAATTACTTTAAAACTGTTACCCAACCTTAACATTTACTGAACACTTACTGTGTAGCTGGACCCATGCTAGGTGCTTTCTATACATCATCTCATTTAATCCTCGTGTTCTTTAAACCCTTTCAACTGCTATTTTCCTACTTTACCAATGGGGAAACTGAGCGAGAGGCGGTGACTGTCCCCAGGTCAGCCAGCCTGTCAGGTATGGAGCACAGACTCAGACCCAGGCCTATCCAACTCCAAACTCCAACTCTGTTTTAGGAAGTCACTGCAGTTCTCTGAGGCTGTTTCCTCATCTGTACAATGGGAATTACAAAATGAATAGAATTAAGCAGTGCCTCCCTCCTGGGGTTGGAGCCTGGTACTTGGGGAGCCCTGAGAACACAGTCGCCATTGTTATTATTACCAGAATTGTTGTCACCATCCAGCACCACCCAGGGGTGCCCAGCATCTAGGATACACCCCCTCCCTGCCCCATCCAGCCCTGTGGGGCACAGACAGAACACAGACTTTAGAATCAGGGCCCAGATCCCTCCTGCCCTCCTGCTGTGACCCTGGGCACGTCTCCCCTGTCCACCGGGGCAACAATTCCCAACCACTCCCGGCCATTTACAGGCCAAAGGAGGCCACCGGGTCAATGATAATCCTGGTGTGTTGGGCCCTCGGGACAGTCCTGTGAAAGAGGGTCATTTACCCCATCTAGCAGAGGAGGACACCAAGGCTCAGGCTGGCATGTGACTTGCCCAGGATATCAAGCCAAAGAGAAAGGGACGGGGACGTTGCTCCCACCATTACAGGACCTCTGATTGCTCAAGGCACTAATGCAAAAGCCCTCCTGGCAAAGCCTCTCTCTGTTTCTCTCCCCTTCTGTATCTCCCTGCCTCTCTCTTTCCCTCTGTGTCTTTGTTTTTCCCCTGTGTCTCTCTGTATCTCGCTCAGTGTCTCTGTCTCTCTATCCTCTCTCTCTGTCCCTCCCTTGGTACCTCTGGCCCAGGCTGCCTCTTCCCTACATACCCTCTGGGCCCGCCCATCTCCTCTCCATTCCTGGCTCTATAAATATTTACTGAGGTGAAGGTGTCTGGCGGCCTAATTTGCTGGAGACCCTCACCCAGCCCTACCTTTCCTCTCACAGCCACCACCCAAGGGCTCCCTAGAGAGCGAAGGCAGGTAGGGGATCCACAGCCTCAAGGATGCTCGAAAGGCCACCAGTTCAGGGGCCCACAGCTCAAGGCCAGACCTGCCCCCAGCTGGATTCCCTCTTACTGGGCAAGGGCAGACTCTGTGTCGGGGGCAAATGCTGATTGGCCCAAGTCAAACATGGCCCTCTCCCTCCCTTTGCAGTAATTGGCTGAGGCTAGACATGGAATGCATCTGTGGCCAATTAGATGGGGAATTCTGCCAAGGGACTTCTGGGAAGAGTTTCTTCATTCTTAAGAGGACACATGAAGGCCATTTCCTGCCTGGGCCATAGTTATGTGAAGAAGAGATGGCAGGAGCTTTGGCAGCCACCATGGAGCTATAAGGAACTGGGCTGAGAAGAGATGGCAGAACCACAAGGTGGGAAGAACCTGAGGCCTCAATGATGTCCAACCCACCCCAACCTCCAGCTCACCAAGCCATTATTCATTCACTCATTCAACGAATATTTATCGCACACCTACTGTGTGTCAAGCCCTGTGATGGGCACCGGGAATACAGTGGGAAACAGAGCTGACATGATTCCTTCCTTGCATTCTGGAGTAGGAAACAGACCTCAATCAAATCATCATCTGAGCAAGTGTAACAATATGGCCATAATGAGGGCTGCAAGGAGAGATCCATGGAGATGAGACCAGAAAGGGGGATCAAGGAGGGCACTCTGGCAGAGTGAATGAGAGGGAGAGTGGCAGGGACTGGGAGAGAAGGGTCAGCCATCGAGCAGCACCTGCAGGTTATCATTAGGAGGTTAATCCTTATTCTGAGGGCAGTGGGAATCATGGGAGATTGTTGAGCAAAGGAGCTGGATGGTGATCCAGCTTACTTTTTTTTTTTTTTAATTGGGGTGTAGTTGTTTTACAGTGTTGTGTTAGTTTCTGCTGTACAAAACTGAATCAGCCATATGTATACATATATCCCCTCCCTCTTGGACCTCCCTCCCGCTTCTTAAGGCTCCGACTGGCAGCATGTGGAGAACAAATGTAGGGGTGACACTGGGGGCAGGAGACCATTCAGAGGCTGTTGTAATCATTCAGGCGCGTCACCCAAGCCTGAATGGTGCTGGGGCGGGAAACACGGAAAGGTGAGGACGGAGTAAGGCCAGACTCCAGAAGGTGCGGATGGAGTAAGGCCAGACTCCAGGAGGTGATAATAATGGTAGTTATGGATCGCTTCCCACAGTCAGGCGCTGTTCCAAGCACTTCACAGAGAGGATCTCATTTAAGGACGTCCCTGTGAAGTAGAAACTCTTATGATTCCTGCCTCACAACGAGGAAACTGAGGCATGGTGAGATCAACGCCCAAGAAATGGCTCACTTGCCAACACTTTCTGCCCCACCTCAATGGGCCTCAGGACACTTGTAAACCTCAGGCACCCAGGGTACCTCTGGGGTGATCAGTCACCCTGGATTCTCCCCACCCCCAGTCGGGAACACATGGGAATCCCATCCTGTGTCACCAATCACTTTCTCATTTCACTCTCCTTGAGAAATGACTGTTATTACTACAGCCAAGGTCTCCCAGCCACAGATCCCATTTCCACCCAATTCCTCACTCTCTCCTACAGGGCAGGACTCCACCCTGTGTGACTTGGCAACCCAGAGAAAGGCAGGGACTTGCCCAAGGCCACCTAGCATGTCCTTGGTGCAGGTGCCTACAGCTGAGATGAGGACACCAGGGCCTGTGCTGTTATCTGTGGCCAGAGGCAAGAGGCCCAGTGGGACACCTGGGGCCCCTGACAGGGTGGCCTGAGGTCCCAGCCCCCATGGTGTCAGGCAGGCCGGCCATACACAGCCCAGAGATAATCGAGACCGGATTCTGACCAGTGATTCATTACAACATCACGGCCAGGGCCGCCCCATGGCTCTGAAGACTCAGAGGCAGGATCTTCTGAGGCTGGGACTGGAGGAGGGGTGGGAACAGTGCAGGGAGACCCAGGAGTTCCTCCCAGGTCCCTTCCTAGAAGGAATCCACACAGCAAAGATGTCCAGGTCACTTCTTGATGGTCACTGGCTGGCACTGGAGTGCCTGCCTTGTGTCAGGTCCTGTGGGACACACTGGTGACAAAGCAGACCTGGTGCCTGTCCTCAGGAAGCTGACACTTGCATGGAGGAAGCAGGCATCAAATCAGGAGTCCCATTAAAAGAAGGGAAGGAGAGGTGCAGGGGATGCCTCCCCAGTGAGGTGACTTTGAGCTGAGGTCTGAAAGATACATAGAGGAGAGCTCTGGGAAGAGGAAGAGGAAGAGCATGCTGGGTGGGGATACAGCATATGCAAAGGTCCTGAGGTGGGCCTAGTGTGGACGGTTCACGGCTAAGAGGGTGGAAAGGGATGGCCAGAGTGATGAGGCAGGAACAGAAACAGATTAGCAGGTGCCTCTAGGCCAAGGTGAGGAGCTAGGATTTTAGCTTATGGGCCATCGGGAGCCATGGAAGGTTTTAGGCAGGGGTTAGGGTAGAGGTGACCAGACTGGAGTCCAGTGCATCTGCTCTACAGGATGGCCTGAAGGGGCCTGAGTCACTTCAGGTTCTAGGACCTAAGGCTCCAGGCCTCCTGGGTCTTCCCCCTTCCAATATTCAGGGCTCTGGCGGCCAACAGGCAGAGGCCCAGCTGGGCCAATCCCAGGTACCCATGGCCCCCTGGCTGCCTGCCCCCACCTGGACCTCCTACGGGACATTCCAGGCAGCGATTATCTCAGTGTTGAGCACTAATTAGCCCAGTTTCACTTCAGACCTTCCCAGCTCTGCTCTGAGAGGGCCCCCTGGGGAGACAGCCTCCAGGTACAAGGTCCCAAGGGAGGGCTGGAGGGGCAAGAAGGAAGGGGCCCCTGAGCTGGTTCCTAGAAATACGCAGAACTGCAGCTGCAACCCAGAGGTGCAGAAAACGCCCTGCTGGGGATGCCTCCAGCACCCTCTGCCCCTGCCCCCGCCTCCCTCCCCCAAGTACTCCCTGCCTTGGCCAGCCCCCATGCCTACCCAGGGAGTTCCACCGTCTCTTCCCTCCTCACTCTGGTTCTTCGCCTCTCTCAGCTTGCACCTGGCTCTGTGTGTGTGCGTGTCTCTTTCTCTTTTGTCTCTCAGTGCCTCTCTGTCTCTGTCTCTCCCTGGCTGTCTCTCTCCCCCTCTTTGTCTCTCCCTGTCTCCTTGCCCCCTAACTCTGGCTCAAAGCCCAGTCATTCTCCCCTTCCCCCTGGTCTCCAGCCTGAAGCGTGGGTTGGGGGATGCTCTTCCGGTCCCAGCCCCTCAGGGGCGTGGGTGGAAGTGAGTGTCCCTGAGAGCCTGCAGGCAGAGGAGGGAAGCTGGTGCCTGCACAAACTGCTCCAACCCTGCCGGTTTTTCCAGCTCAGCCCCACCTTGGACTGGGCCACCCCCAGGGAGGGGACCCACCCTCTCTGGGCCAAGTGGGGCTGCTAGAAGGTGAGGCCTGACCAGGAGCGTCCTGGAAAACAGAAGGGGAAGCAGGATCAAATTGCCCAGGCCCTCCAGCCAGCCCAGGCCAAAGCTAGAAATTTACAGCCCTCTTAACACATGGGGAAACTGAGGCTCAGAGAGGGCTTAGGGCCACAAAGCTAATTAGGGTCAGAATTTGAACCCAGGACTCAGGAAGGGATTTGGACATAACCAGTGGTCCCCCTCTAGCTTCTGGTCCAGCAGTTTCCTTCCCCGGAGGTCACCCTGGTCCCAGTTTCTTGTGTGTCCTTCCAGAATCATCCATGCATATCCATATTTCTCTTCTTTTATGAATGGTTTAACACAAGTGGTAAAACAACAGACACTGTTCTGCACCTGCCTTTTCACTTAACCATATCTTGGAGATCTTGTCTTATCAAAGCCTTCTTCCTTATTTCTAACGCCTGTTGGGTCCTCCAGGGAGTGGACTAGCCCCAACGGACTCACCCAGCCCCACTAATGGATGTCCTGGTTGTTTCCAGGCCTTTTTTTATATATACATAGAAAATGTCACAGCGACCCCCATCCTCCCAACACACACGTGTGTGTGCACACACGCTCACACACACACCAGGCTGCTGACCTGTAGGATCCAGTTGTCCAGGAACGTGGCAGTGAGTCTTACCCAGGAATGAGCTCAGAATCCTGGAGTAGAACTCATTAAAACTGCAGACTGCTGGATGTTCCAAAGCACCTGAAGTGGAAGCTTGGGTGGAAGGACCCTAGAATCTGTATTTTCAGCAAACACCCCCAGAGAGGAAGGACTCATAGAGCCAGAGGCCATGGCAAAATGGACTGTCCAGCTGTGTTTTCCAGCTGTGTTCCCAGCTCACAAGGCCCTGGGGGATGCCCTGCCCCCATCTCAGCGTCTCCTTTTTGTTCCGTTCATGTGAGGCTCCAGAAAAATTTGGGGGGATAAAAAGGGCTCTACACAGTGAAACATAAGCAATAATGAAGCTGAAAAACCAATAAATGGGGAAACAGAGGCAAAGAAGGCAATAGGACAAGCCAAAGATTCCACAGGCCCTGGTGTTGATATGCAGCCAGGCCGAACTTGAACCCAGGTCTCCTAACTCTTAGGCCGTGAGTTTTCTGTTGCATTCCACACCACCCTTGTCCGGTCTCCTGTCAGCCAGACATTGCTTATCCATCCACCCACCCAATAATCTGCCTCCACCTGTTCACTGTTCATACCATCACCCAGCCCACCCTATTCATCCAGGTCCATCCATCCATCTGTCCCTCCATCTCTCTGTGCATAGACACTCATCCAACCACCCCTCCTGCGGCCTCCATCCAGGATTCAGAGCACGTACTAAGTGCCAGGTGCCATTCTAAGCTCTGGGAGCACAAGATCAACATGATAGACCTGTTCCTGCCCCAAGATCTCAGCGCCTATGGAAGAGACTGACCATAGACAGATAATCACACCAATACAGACCCCAAATGGGGTCCTAGCTGTGAATACCATGCACAGGAATGGAGGGGAGCGAGTAGAGGGTCAGGGAAGTCCTCTTTGGGTGAGGACCCTGTCCTCTGAGAATCAAGTAATAAGTAGGCATGAACTTGGGAGAAATGGAAGGGAAAGGCATTTGCTGAAGAGGGAACAGCATGGGCAAAGCATGTAGAAAGAGGAATAGCAAGTTGGAGGAATGGGGGACAATCAGAGAGGAGGGAGGGTGGGAGGTGAGGAGGGGGTTGAGCAGGGACACACTGGCCACAGTGAGGACAAGTCTGATTGGAGCCCCAGCTATGGGGGGTGGGGAAGAGGGGTGTGGAGAGGATCAGAGGGCCTGGGATAGCAGAGACCACCAAGCCAGGAATCAGACTCCTGGGAAGCCCACATAGGAGAGGCACTGGGAAGCTGGGCAGCTCCTCTCAGGACAAGGTGTGCTTCCTGCCTCTCCCCCCAGGAGAACCAGCCCCGGCCTGTCCACCGGGGAGTTAGAACATTCTCCCTGGTGCCGCCACCAGTTTCCAGCTCCCTGCCAGCCCTGGCCTGGCCACCTCCTCCCTCTCACTTGCCACTCCTGCCCCACCGAAGGGTCTTCCCTGGGCCCCCGCCTCCCCGCCTCATCAGGGGGCACCAAGCCTTCCAGTAGGGGTCCCCTTACGCATTACCTAGCCTGCAAGAAACCCATTAAAGCTTAGCAGTTCACTCCGTTCAAATCCTCCACATAGCCTCTACAGTAACGTGATGCTATTTATTGAGTGCCTACTGTGTACCGAACCCTGGGCTTAGCACTTTCCACCAGTTCATTCATTCTGGTCTCTCCTCTTCCTGGCTTCCACCATCCCATCACCCTGGGAGGAAGCAATTAAATCATATCCCCCCTCTGCTCAGAATCCTACCTCTCCACAACCACATCCACACACCTTCCAACACCTCTCCTACTTCTCTCCCCTCACTCACAGCAGTCCCCCCATATTGGCCTCCCTGCTGCTCCTTGGACAGAGGAAGCATGATCCCACCTCAGGGCCTTTGCACTTGCTGTTTCCTGTTCCCCGTTCCCCAGATATCACCATGGCTCTCTCCCACCTCCTTCAGGTCTTTGCTTAAATACAGTCTTCTCTCACTGAGGCCCTTCCTGACCTCTGTAGTTAAATGCAACATCACACACACACACACACACACACACACACACACACACCAGCATTCCTTCTCTCCTTCCTCTTCTTTTTTTTAATATCAAAGTCTTTTTTATTTTTTTATTGCTGTCTTTTTTAAATTTAATCTTATTTATTTTTATACAGCAGGTTCTTATTAGTTATCTATTTTATACATATTAGTGTATATATGTCAATAAAGTCTTTTTTAAACATTTGTATTTATTTATTTATTTATTTGGCCGCACCGAATGGCTTGTGGGATCTTAGTTCCCCAACCAGGGATCAAACCCAGGTCCTCGGCTGTGAAAGCACACAGTCTTAACCCCTGGACTGCCAGGGAATTCCCTCTCCTCCCTCTTCTTCAGTTTTCTTCACAGCACTCACTACCTGACCAGCTATATCCCCCATCATGAGGATGTAAACTCCATGAAGACAGGGTTTGGTGCTGTCTTGTTTTCTGCTGTATTCTTGGGCTTAGCCCAATGCCTGGCACATGGCAGGTGCTCATTCCTGGAGC
This sequence comes from Stenella coeruleoalba, assembly GCF_951394435.1. Taxonomy (NCBI): domain Eukaryota; kingdom Metazoa; phylum Chordata; class Mammalia; order Artiodactyla; family Delphinidae; genus Stenella; species Stenella coeruleoalba. The sequence continues at coordinate 11,357,990 of NC_137161.1, forward strand.
ACATCTTTGAGTCTTCTGTGTGCCAGACTTACAATCGCAGATACAGCAGAGAACAATAAGGAAACATTGTGGAAAGTGGCATCAGAGGCTCTGGGTCCAGGACCTCATGCAGTCACTTCCCAGTTGCGGGACCTCAGAAAAATACCAGAGGCCTGAGGCATAGCTGATCCCACAGAGTAGCACCACAGCCCCACTCCCCCAGTGCCACCCCATCAGCTCCTTCCAAGGACCCTGTGACATCCACAGTGCCATTATTCTTCTCTGGAAAATGCTGGGCTCAGTTATTGTTGATACTGTATGGTCTGTGCTTTCACAGGTTTCACAAGAGGCACCAATTAAACAAAACCCACCTCAACGGGACCCTTAATGACCCAGAACTGGGTTTTGTTGTTTGTTTTTTCCTTTCGTTTCCATTAGTTCATTTACCAGCCATTTACTTATTGGGCACCAAGCACGTGATGAGGTTGGTGAAAATGTATCATCTCTTCTGGACCCAGGTTATACTTCCATAAAAGGTTTACCTTTTAAAAAGTATAACAGAAAAGAAGAAGGAGGGAAAAGACACATTGGCACACAGGTTGAAGTAATGCACAGACAAAGGTCTGGAAGTTTGCACCCCAAAATCATAAAACTGTCCTGGGAGGGTGAGGAAGGGGCTGGCCCTCGGGCAGGTGGTCCAAGATGGACTTCAGCCTCATCAGAAATGTTTTCACATTTTAAGAGAATTAATGCATGTACAGTATTACTAGCATCATTGGAAATCACAATTTAATCGTGAAAAAGGCAAAAAGGTCGGCCGGGGAATCAAAGAGCAACTTGTATCTATTGAACACCTACTGTGTGCTCCAGGGGCACCTGGTTAGGCCCACCAAGTCCTAATCTTCCCAAGTTTCGCCTTAGATCAGCCAGTGATGGAAGCTGGGAACCAGAAGACTGGGTTCCTCTCGTCTCCCTGTGGCCTTGCACAAAGTCTTTCTTCCCACTTCCCAGGTGAGGAAACTGGGGTCAGCAAGGTCAGTGATGGGGACAACTACACTCAAAGAATGTTCCTGAACGTCTAAGGAGAAACTCAGTGCTTGCTGACCTCGCTGCATGCCACAGCACCAGCTACGTGCAAATGTGGAGACCCTCGTTCTGAAATCACTAGGAATCTCAAGACGCAATAGCAGAGCATTAAACCTAGCCCGGGGCCCTTCTGAGCACAGGGCCCTGTGCACCTGCCCAGGCTGCAGGCCCGTGAAGCCCGTGCTGGTCTTGCCGTAGCTTACCAAAAACTTTTTCAAAACTCAGAGTGGGAATTAAGCGAGTTTTCTGAGTAACCTTCAGGCAGTCTGAAAGCTCCTTTCTCCAGAGCTTTCCATTCCATGCCAGCCGTCTTAACATGCTGGTATTCGTATGGCCTAAGGGCAACATGGGCTCCCCCTTTCCCACAAATAGCAATAACACCACCAACAAGAGCAGCTACTATTATTGGGTACTTAGTATGTGCAGGTATTGTGTCGAGATGTGCACACATTTAACTCCTCGAGTCTGCTCAACAGTGCTGTTAGCTAGATGCTCTCATGGACAGGCTCTGGAAGTGGAACCTGAGTCATGAAGTGAGGAGCCGCTCAGCCCAGGTTACCTAATCAGATGGGGGCAGTGCTGGGATTCGTACCCAAGCCTGTGGGGCTACAGAGCTCACATGCTGGCTCAGGAAGGAAGGCAAAGGCCGGTGGGAGGCGGGCGGAGATTGGCAGAGCTGCACCAGGCCAGGGAACGAGGCTCCAGGGATGGGAGTTGCAGGCGGGGCTGCCCTCTATCCCACTGCCTCCCCTCCCCACTTGGAGCCCTGAGCTCTGGGCTGGAATGGCCTTTGCCAGGCAGTGGTTTCATCATCCCCTGCCAGGCCCTGGGGAACCTCTGGGAGCCTGGCATGGCTGTCCAGCCCACTGAGTCCAGGCCAGAGCACTGGGTAAGGAGCACACTCTGGGGTCACCCAGACCCAGGTTCAAATCCTGCCTCTGCCACCCACCAGCTGTGGGACCTCAGGCAAGGTAATCCCCCTCTCTGAGCTCTTGTGTCTTTTTGGTTTTTCCTTTTGAACCTGAGGTACAAAAGGCCAAGTTATCCAAGCTGATTCCTCAATTCACAGTGTTGTAATCATTGCCCATGCAAGGCTCCAGTCTGGTTTTATTTATTCCCCTTAACCCCACTCTCCACTCCCTGCCCACCTCATTCTCATATGTTCAATGTGTATCTTTAAGTTTTTGTAATTATTTTACTTTTATTCACTTATGTAGGACAAAGTTCAGGAAAGGAACTTATCTCAATGAATTTTTACCTCAATGAATTTTTACCCCATTGCCTATTTATATATGTATAAATCCATGTGACAACCACCCAGATCAAGACATAGAACTTTTGCAGCAGCCCATAAGGCTCCCCTATGTCCATTCCCAGGCAATAACTCTACACCCAAAAGGAACCGCTACTGTGACTTCTAGATTTGTCTGACCTGTTCTCAAACTTCATATCAGAGGAATCACACAGTACGTGGTCTTTTGGGTCTAGCTTCTTTCCCTCCGCATAATGCTTTTAAGATTCATCCACAACGTGAATCAGTCGCTTACTCCATGTTATTGCTGAACAGTATTCCATTTATAGATGGACTACAATTTGTTGATCTTCTCACTTGCTGAAAGACATTTGAGTTGTTTCCAGTTTGGGGCTATTGTAAATAAAACTGCTGAGAACATGCTTACAGGTCTTTTTGTGGACACGTATTTTCATTTCTCTTAGGTACATTGAAGGTCAGACTTTTTATTTGTTTTTCTAATTTATTTTGGTGTAACTTTTGAACTTACAGAAAAAATTACAAGAGTTACAGGAACTGTTCACCCAGGATACAGAATATCCTTCACCCAGATTGTTTATATTTTTTCCCACTTACTTCATCGCTTCCCCTCTATTTATATTTCTCGCTTATCCTGAATTATTTGAGAGTCAGTTGTAGACCTGATGTCCTTTTATTCCTAAACCCTCCAGCCTGTATCTCCTGACCCCCCATTACACACCTGGTACTATTATCAAATTCAGGACACTTAGCATCGATGCAGCACTACTATCAAATCCATACACCAATTCGATATTCCATAATCGTCCCCATAAAGGTCTTTATGATTTTTCTCTGGTCCAGGATCACTCTTAGCTTCCCTCAGTTGTATGTAGACTCCTTCAACAGTTCCTCGGCCTCTCCTGGATTTTCTTGTCCTGCTTTTGAGGATGACACGCTAGCTATTTTGCAATATGTTCTTCACTCTGGATTTGTCTGATGATTCCTCCTAGTTAGATTCAGGTTATGCATCTTTGCAGGGATATGATACAAGTGATGCTGTATTCTTCCTGCGTGTCCTGTCAAGTGGCACACAATTGTGATTTGTCCTATTGCTGGAAAATAGGGATAATAAAAGCTCCCACCTCCTAGAGCTGTTACAAGGATTAAATGACACAACCTAAGGCCTGCTTTTGTAATTATTATCTCTCCTGCATTTGGAGGGAGGGCCAGGCATGGGGCCAAAGAACAAACACACGGCTGTCCCCACCCAGACCTGTCTCCTGGGCCCTAACCCTCACCCTGCCTCCTAGAACTTGCAACCAAGATGCACAGAGAGACAGGGGTAGGCAGAAGCCCAGAATTCTAGTCAAACCAGACTGGAGGCCCCTTCGTGCTGTCTCAGCTTGATCCCATGAGGGATGGGGACCCGAGGCCCGGAGAGTACAGAGTACAGTCCCCAGTGTCACCCAGCGAGCCAGTGGGGACTCAGCCCAGCCGCTGCATCCTCCACACCAGGGGTTTTCAACCCAGGGGGATTTTTCCCCCCAAAGGACACTTGGCAATGTCTGGAGACATTTTTGGTTGTCACAGCTGGGGGCAGTGATGCTACTGGCATCTAGTGAGTAGAGGCCAGGGATGCTGCAATGCCCAAGAGCCCCACAACAAAGAATGATCCTGCCCCACACGCCAATAGTGCCAAGGTTGAGAAACCCTGGTCCACACTGAACTAATGACAGCAGGCACCAGATGAGCCCTGGCCAACTTATGTTGCCTACTTTCTCCCAGGACCCAACTGGCTGCAAAGAAAAGGCAGTTTGGACCTTCAGCAACGTCTAGGGCTTAAAAAGAGGAGTCCCCATTGCACAAATGGGGGTTTGCTGCCTCAGTCTCTTTTTTCCTGAGTCCACAAGGGTTCAGATCAGTGTTGTTGGAGAGGGTTTGAGGATGTACAACCTCTGGGGAGCTGGGTGGTAGGAGCTTACAGGGGCATCAGGAGCCCTGGCCTGGAAATGCAGGGGGCGGGGAATCTTAAACCACCTGTGGCAGCTGGGATTGCTGGGTAGGGGTGGTTACACCCTGAGATTATGTCTTCATTTCTGGCCTCTGATATTTTATTTTTTTATTTTTTTTATTTTTGGCTGCGTTGGGTCTTCATTGCTGCACGCGGGCTTTCTCTAGTTGCAGTGAGCGGGGGCTACTCTTCGTTGCGGTGCGCAGGCTTCTCATCGCGGTGGCTTCTCTTGCTGTGGAGCACAGGCTCTAGGCATGCGGGCTCAGTAGTTGTGGCTTGCGGGCTCTAGAGCTCAGGCTCAGTAGTTGTGGCGCACGGGCTTCGTTGCTCTACGGCATGTGGGATCTTCCCGGACCAGGGCTCAAACCTGTGTCCCCTGCGTTGGCAGGCAGATTCTTAACCACTGCACCACCAGGGAAGCCCTGGGCTCTGATTTTATAGAACTGAGGCTCCAGGTGGTTCTAGTTCTGGGCAGAGAGAGACAACTAACACTGACATGTAGCAGATTCTCAGTAAACAATTTGTAGGCAAAATGAATTGTGATAATAATTGATATTTATTGAATACTTACTATGTGCCAGGCACTGCTCTAAGCATTTCACTTGTATCATCTTACTTAATCTCACCACACCTATGAGGTAGGTACTATTACTGCCATCCCCATTTTGCAGAAGAAAAAACCGAGGTACAGAGAAGTTAAGACACTTGCCCAAAGTCACAAGCTGTTAAGAGGAACATGAGTGGATGAATGAATGAATGAAATGAAATGAAATGAATACCAGTCCCCATCTATATTAGCGTTTTTCCTTCAAACATTACTGAATCAAAAGTCTGGTTACAACTCTTCCTGGGGCATAACAACCCCAGTCCAACCCCCCGACTCCCTGGTCCTCTCCAGAGGGAGAGGTCAGCCCCTCTCCCTCTCACTGCCTTAAGGGACTGTGTCCCCAAACCTGAGCCTGAGGTAGAGACTTACGCCACAAAGGCCTAGGGACCCTATTTTAATGGGACCCTTTTGTTTATCAAGGGCTTATTTTCCACCAAGCTCCATGCTACACAACAGTCAGGAATGTGAGAGACCCATTGCACAGACGAGGAAACTGAGGCTTAGAAGGGGAGGTCATTTATTCCAGGTCAAACATCTAAGTGACAAACACCTAGTGACCCACACCCATCTGACTCGTGAGCCCCACAGGGAGACAGAAGGAACAAAGGGCGATGAGGAAAAACTGACATTGGCAGGGGGATCATGAACAATCAAGCTCATCCCTCGATCACAGTCTCCCCCAAACTCCATCTCAGTATCCGGACAACCTAACCTACACAGAGACACATTCAATGACATCATTACAGTGTTTGTGGCTGAGGAAACTTGGAGGCCACATCAGTGTCCATCATAAGGGGAAAAGTACATTAAAATGGGGCAGATACATCAGAGGAATGTTATGCATCAGAGTAAAAAGCAATGAAGAGCAGCATGGAGACATCTCTAAAACATAGTCTTCCAGGAATGGATCTGATGTGGTTGTCCCTTATAGTATTGCCTGAGCTAGAAAAAGGTGGGAAACAACTTAAATGTCCATCAAAAGGGGACTGGTTCAATGATTATGGTACATCCGTGCAATGGAATATTGTGTGATCATTGAAAAGACTGAGGCAGCTCTACAGTAGCACTGATATGAACAACCTCCAAGATACACTGTTCAATGAAGACAGCAAAGTACAGACCATGATGGAAAGCGCCACAATGTGACGTGTGTAAATATCGTGTGCGTGTGCTCCACCTCACACAGACAATCTGAAACAAGAAAAACTGCTGGGAACTGCACTGATCTCTGGGGAAGGGAACTGAGAGTGTGAGGGCTGAAGTGAGAGGGAGACCAACTTTTCACTGCAAACCCTTTCATACCTTTTGGAATTTTGAACAATGAGCATATATTATATATTTGAATTAGATAAATTTAAAAGAAAAATGCAGAGAGGCCATGGGGGAGTTCAACTGAAATCATCCACAAGAGAGGTGACATAGTGTGGGGATCACAGGAGGGTAAGGAGGGCGTCCAACTGGGGAGGGGGGCCAAGGGTGTGTGTGCAGAGACAGAAAATTGGTTACACGCAGGGGACTGTCAAATAAGTAAATATATTGAGGATAATGCGAGCCAATTTTCTCACTGTTGAAAAGAGAGTTCCTAATATGGAAAGAGAGAAAATCAGGATAAATGTTGTGGTGATGGACTGGAACTAGAGTTATCAGCTGTAAACTCATAGTCTTCTAAATAGATGATAATGATGAAGATAGATAGACAGATAGATGCAGAAATAATATGGATGTAAATATATGTCTATATACATACACACACACACATACACACACACACACACACACACACACACACACACACAGCCCTAAGAGAGCCTGGGAATAGGGACACCTCAGCAGCAATGAGCACACTTCCTGCCAAGACGTTGGCTTCTAAATACTGTTCTCTACTAAAAGGAGCCCGGGCTCCTAGGAGAAATGGCTAATTCCAGGGCTGGAGCAGGGAAAGCACTAGCTGAACCTGGAACACCTCCTGCCAGAGGTAAGAGAAGTGCTCAAAGAACGATGGTGACATGTCAGAAGGGCAAAGAAGCTCAAAAAAATAAATTAATCATTGAAAGTTTGATGAGGAATGGGATATTTACATGGTTTCAAAGTACCTCCCCTCAAACAGTTATTAATTGCAAAGGGGAAAAAAGTAACTTTATAGATGTGAATTCCCCCAGATATCTCTTCAATCAAGTGATCAGAGTGAACATCACCATCCTCACCACAAGGAAAAAAAATTTTGTAACCATGTGAGGTGATGGATGTTCACTAAACTTATTGTGGTAATCATTTCATTATATATACATGTATCAAATCATTCTGTTGTACATCTTAAACTTATATGATGTTATACATCAATTATTTCTCAGTAAAACTGGGGAAGGGGGAGTAAACACCATCAACACTAGGACAAAGAGAAGAACACAGCATCACTTCTGTGATTTATATGCCTGACCTGAACACGCATGACCTGAATCTAACCACAAGGAAACAACAGGCAAACCAGGTGAGGGACATGCTACAAAATAGCTGGCCTGTCATCCTCAGAAGTGTCAAGGTCATGAAAATCAAGGAAAGACTGAGGAGCTGTTCTAGATTAAAGGAGAATAAAGAGACATGGCAACTAACTACAGCATGTGATTCTGAACTGGACCCTTTCACTGGACATTATTAGGGCAACTGGTGAAACTTGAATGGGTCTGAGTACACGGCAGTAATGTAGAATGTTAATTTCCTGATTTTGATGGTTATATTGTGGTTATACAGAAAATATCCTGTTTGTAGGAATTATATACCAAAGTAGCAGGGGGTGATCAGGCAACAGGGAGGGTCAACAATTGATTCTCAAATAATTCAGGAAAAAAATGTTCTTTGTACCATATTGGTAACTTTTCTATAAATTTGAGATCTTTTTCAAAATAAAAACTGCTAGGGGCTTCCCTGGTGGCGCAGTGGTTGAGAGTCCACCTACCGATGCAGGGGACACGGATTCGTGCCCCCGTCCGGGAGGATCCCACATGCCGCGGAGCAGCTGGGCCCGTGAGCCATGGCCGCTGAGCCTGCATGTCTGGAGCCTGTGCTCCACAACGGGAGAGGCCACAACAGTGAGAGGCCCGCATACCGCAAAAACAAAATAAAAAATAATAAAAAAAAAACAAAAAAAACTGCTAGAGACTGAATGTTTATGTCCTCCAAAATTCATGTGTGGAAATAACTCAATGTGAGGGTATTTGGAGGTAGGGTCTTTGGGAAGTGATTAGGTCCCATTAGGAATGGGCTTAGTTCCCTTATAAAGAGACCGCAGAGAGCTCCCTTGCCCTTTCTGCCATGTGAGGACACGGCATCTGTGAATCAGGAAGCAGGACCTCACCAGACACCAAATCTGATGGCAATTTGATCTTGAACTTCTCAGCATCCACAACTGTGAGAGATAAATTTCTGTTGTTTATAAGTCACTCAGTCTATGGTATTCTGTTATGTCAACCAAACTGACCAAGAAAGAAAGCTTTTTTCAAACAGAAAAAAAGTAAGAAACGGAATAAGATCTAGGATTGAATATGATTAACAGGAATTAAACACATACTCATAGCATTTCCTATGACTCAGTAAGGCACTCCTAGGTATATGCCCCACTGAAATATGTACATATGTTCACCAAAGACATGTATTCTAGAACGTTCATTGCAGCCCCAATTTTAAGACCTAAAAGCTGGAAACAACCTAAATGTCCCTCAGCAATAAAATGGGTAAATGTATTGTGGTACATCCATACAGTGGAATTCTGTTCAGTAACAAAAAGGAACAACACTGATACACACAGAAACTTGGATCAATGCTGCAGTTACAATATTGAATAAAAGAAGTCAGATACAAGAGGATGCCTATTGTGTGATTCCATTTGTGTAAAGTGCAGAAATAGGCAAAATTAGTGTTTGCGGTTAGAAATCAGGATAATGATCACCCTTAGGTGGGGGGGTGACTCGAAGGGGCCTCTGGGGCTCTGAAATGGTCTGTGTTTGGATCTGGAAGCTGGGTACACGCATGGGTCCACACGGGGAAAATCCATTGAGCTGTATACCTATGCTGTGTGCACTTTCCTGTATGTGGATATTTCACTGGGAAGAAAAGACATAAAACGATGAGATGCATAAATAAGGATAGACATTAACCACATTGGGGTGAGAGCTATGAGAAGTGGGTGGAATGGATGTGGGGAGCCAGGATGAAGGCAGAGAATAAAACGCAATGCAGACCTTGAAAGGACTGACAGCAATCTCGTCCTAAGAACCGGGAAGCGTGATTAGTTACTGCTCTACACCTGAGTTTCAAGACGCAAGGAAGAAACGGGTCCCCATCATCTGTATGTCCCTCACCAGCCCACGAGAGCTTCAGCAAGCTGAGCTTGATGCCCAGCCCCATTCGGCATGAGAGGACTGAGGCCTGGCTTGGGTAAAGCAGCCCAGGCAGCCCCAACTCCTACCCCAGTTCTCTCTCCTTCACAGCCTACTGACCCCCCACCCACCAGTTTCTCTGAGGAGCCATCTTCCTCCCTGGCCACCTCCAACCTCCAGGGCTCCAAGGGCTGGGGCCTGTGAGGCAGGAACCTGGTGACAGCTGTAAAAATAAAAACTCACCTGCCCACAGGTGTGTGGGAGTCTGTAGGAGTCTCTGGCCTACAGACTCACCTCGCAGAGATCCCAGCTGGGCAGGCCCCAGGCAGGCTGGCCAAGTGCCTCCCAAGCACCGGTAGGCCAAGGGCTCAGCAGAGCAGAAGGGTTATCTGGGGTGGTGTGGGGTATCTGGTCCCAGCACAGCTGCCAATACGCTCTGTGAGCTGCAGCAGGGGCTGACCCTCTCTGTTTTCAAACTGAGGGCCTCCTTGGTGGATCACATATGGAAAGTGCGGAACAGGATTTGAGCTCACTGGGGTTAGCAGAAGAGATTCTGTCCATTCCAGGCGCCTGATTCAAGCCTGCCCTAATAGGCACTGAGATTCAGTCTCAGAGGAGACACCTGAGGACAGGCAGAAAACTTTCATGACAGATATCTTCATGCATTACTTCTGTAATTAAAATGAATTGAAAGAAATCCTTCCACCACATCTGATGGGAATTATTCTTCCTAAGCAAAGAGCAAGCCCCTCATTTTGAGCTCATGTGCAATAGTATCAGTAGAACATTCTCAGACAAGGAAGCACTGGGGCATCACTAAGAAACGCAGGTCACAAAATAGCTCACATAGGTTGATTCTGTTTTGGCAAATATATCAGTTAGAAATAGATTCAGCTGCCAGTAACAGGAAGCCAAAATGTCAGAGACCTCAATAAGCACAGATTTATTTTCCTATCATGTAAACAGGTCCAGAGCAAGGAAGACAAGGAATGGTATTGCTGTTCCATCACCATCAAGAACCCAAATGCCTCTTACCTTTTGGTTTCACCACTCTCTCCATGTTTCAATGTCTGCCTAATGTTCAAAATGGTCCTTGAAGCTCCAGCCATCACATTCCAGGCAGGAAGCAGAAAGGGTGGGGACTGGGGGGATTGCAGAGGAAGGAGGCAAAAGGGAACGTATCTCACAGCTGAGTCAGCCCATTTTAAGGAACGTTCCTGGAAACCTCACCTACAACCTCTGTTTATATCTTATTGGTCACCCCTAGCTGCAAGAGAAGCTGGGAAATGTAGTCTTAGTAGGGCACTTGCCCCCAACAGTAGAGAGGTCCCATTGTTAAGGCGGAAAGGGGGATGGTGTGTGAGTATCAAACAGACGTTAGCTACCCTGAAGAAAAAGTACACATAGAACAAAAATTCTGGAAGGAAATAACTGCTGCATACAGAGGTCCCTCTCTCTCTACAATCACCCTGCATGAATTAACCTGTCAAAACTCTACCAAACACTATGAAGAATTTTACTCTCTTCTTGTTACAGATGGGGAAACTGAGACACAGCGAGATACAGTCACTTGCCCCGAACCACACAGCCAGGAAATGGTAACTTCAGAACTAGAATACAGGCAGCCAATTCTTCTAGCATCTGGGCTCTCAACCCACCAAGATGCTAATGATGTTATTAATAACAATGATGATGGCTAATTCTTACTGTGTGCTGGCACTGCTCGAAATATGTTGCATGGATTAACTCATTTAATCCTCACAACAACTTTATGAGGCAGGTACGATCATTATTCCATTTTAGAAACAAGGACATTAAGGCACAGAAAGGTGAACTGACTTGCCCAAGGCCACACAGCAAGTGTTAACAGGGTTTATTTCTGGGTAGTAGAATTATGGGTGCTTTTTATTCCCTTCTTTTATTGATACTCTGTATTATCTAACCATCCCACCATGATCGTACACTACTTAGGAAATCAAATAAAAAGAAAACACCCCTCCTGGAGTCCAGCCTCCTGCCTTCCCCCTAGCCACCTACTACCCCACCCAGAGGCCTCAGGGAGGCCTGGCCCCGCCTCCCTCCCCAGCCTCCCCTCTCCCCTCCTCAGTGCCCTCTCCCCTGCAGTCCCTGCTTCCCAAAGAACTCTCCCTCTCTTGGCTCCCAGCCTTTGCTCCTCCCTTACCCGTATCCTGGCATGCCCTTCCCCTCATTCCTGCCTGGTGAACAGCTCCCTATGGCTCCAGGCCCTGGGTCAGAGGATCCTCACCCACAAGGTCTCCTGGGCCCAGGCAGGCAGGCTCCTTCCGCTCTTCACCCACTGCACTTTGCCTAATCCAGAGGCCGAAGGACATGTTTCATCCCATCGATAAACTTGTCAAGGGCTTTCTGGGTGCCAAGCCCTGGCAGGGACACCTGCTCATTCATCCTCGTAACAACCTCTCTGAGCCTCACCCTGGCCTCCATGGCCCTGCAAGAAAGACCCTGCACCCCTCTGTCCTCCTTTCCCCACTCGACCCCTGGCTGCCTCTACTCTAGCCATACTGGCTCCTCACTCTTTCCCTGACACACTGAGCTTGGTCCTGTCTCAGGGCCTTTGCACCTGCTGCTCCTTCTGCCTGGAATGCTCTCTAAACACTCTCCCCAGTCACCCTCTACCACTTTCTCCAAGGCCTTAATACAGTCTGAAATTAGCCTGCTAATCCATCATCCATCTCCCCCAGCAGGATGTCAGCCCCAGGGATACAGGGACTGTCTTGGGCTCACGTGACACTAGCTGAATATGTAAATGGAAGCTGGTACTGCTCTTTGTTCATGCGTGAGGAAGCCAAGGCCCAAATTTGTCAAGAATCTTGCTGGAGGTCACCCAGCAAATAAGGGGCAAAACTCAGAGGTGTTTTTTTCCCCTGCCTCTTACTCAAAGATGGGCCAAAGAGTGCAAAATTGAGGTTTGCCCACCTGTTCCCCCACATGCAGTAACTAGCCGACAGGAAAGTGGCTTCGCCTGGGTCTCAGACAGACATGGATTCAAATCCCAACTTTTCTGCTTTCTGGGAAAGTGATGTCCCTTCTCAGAGCCTCAGGTCTCCACTCTTTGAAACGGGACTCCTACTTCTTGTTCTCAGAGGGCACCTGGGAGGGGCTCAAACTCCAACCCCCAATTCCCCAGCCCACCCTGGCCTGCCTCACCCCCTGCACATGGCTACGGCCAATACAAGGTTGAAAACCCCCAAGGAGGGGCGGCCAGCCGGCCAGCCAGCTGGGGCCTCTGGGGCTCCATCACTAGTCACCCAGGTGGTCAGCCAGGCCGAGAAAGGACTAAGGGGGTGGGGGGCAGGAGAGGAAAGCAGACCAGATGAGAGGTTTGGGGCCATGGAGGGGGAGGCAGGAGGAGAAGGCCTCGTGCTAGTCACTCACCAGTCGTTGGGCCAGTGCCTTCATCTCTCTGTGCCTCAGTTTCCCCAACTAGGGAAGGGGGATGATAAACAGCGCCCAAGTCATTGGATTATCACAAGGATAAAAGGCACGTAAGGCACACACGGTAACACCTGGCGTAGAGTGTGTGCTCAGGAAACCGAGGCTCTTCCCCCCTCACACCTCACCTGGCTCAGGCCTCTGCTCAGACGCCACCCACTAGGAGAGGCCTTCTTGGACCTCCCCACCCCTCCCTGCCCTACTTTCCTTCCCTCAGAGCGCTCGTCCCCACCTGTCATTACCTTGTTCTACTTACTAGATACTGTCTTGTCTCTCCCCATAAATTGTCACCTCCATCTTGGTCACCACATGTCCCTAGCACCCAGCATAGGGCCTGACACAGAGCAGGTGCTCAATAAATGTTTACTGAATAAGTAAAAAAAAAAAAAAACTGGACAAATAAATATCTCAGAAACAAGGACAAAACAGTCCCAGGGAGGCCTAGACATGGTTTGGGTGGAGGAGGACACACTCTTTAGGTATTTAGACGGGGAAGTCCCGCTTCTCTTTCCTACCCACAAATTCCACCATTCTTAGCTGTGCAACCTTAGATAGGTCACTTCCCCTCTCTGAGCCTGCTGGCTTGGCAGGAAAATGCCAGCAACAAAAGCCATGGCCTCCAAGAGCACACGGCCCGGTATCCGGCAGTGTCTCCAGCTTTCATTTCTGACACCCACTTCTATCCTTGGTAAGATCACCAGGCTGTGGGGCAACTACACAAGATTATGAGGTGTAAATGTGTTGTCAACTCTCCTGTCCTGAGCAAACATTGGTTGGGCTTCCCAGCTAGCCTCAGTGGTCAACCCCACTAAATGGGTCTGTGGTTAACATGACCAGCCTTCCCGGGCAGTTGGAAGAAACCAGCAAATCCATCTACGCCAAGGTCTAGGCGTGCTATTTTGCACATCATAAACACTGAACTTGCATCCACTATTATTCCTGTTCCTCAAGGCACGTCCCTGGCCTCCTCGTGCTTCACCCCATCCAGCTCTCTTTCTTGTTTCCCAGCTTTTGAACGGACTGGCCCCTCCTACCTGCAAGCCTGTAGCTCTCCTAGCCTAGTGATCCATAGGGTAGGTGTCCCCCCATTTATGATATTTCCTCAAGTCCTTTGGGCACAGCTCTGGCCACAGTGCTCCCACAGGCCACCAGGACCACCATCAGAGCCCTCAACCTGTTAACTATTTCTCCAAGCCCTCCTCAGGGGTAGTCAGATGGGATTGGGTTCAAACTCCCTTAATGTTGCTTCCAAACTGTGAAACCATAAGCAAGTCACTTAACTCTGGCACTTGGGGTGCCTAAGCCCGGGGTGGGGCAAGGAGCCCTCCAGGAAGGGCCCAAGATTTGGGGTGGGGGCTGGGATGACCAGCCAGGCTCTCAGCCCTAAGCTTTCCCCAGAGACTTGGGAGTCGGACTTAGCTTCCTAACTGGCTCCACCCTTGCTCTAACCCCACTGAGCACTAACCCCGCTACTGTGGGCCTCAGTTTACTTTTGTAAAACCAGTGTAGCACCTTCCCTGGGTGCTTATTCAGATTATAGGGAGGGTGCACTCAACACTCGTTCTCAGGCAGCACTCAGGAAGGGGGAGCCTGGGGGTCACTCTTTGACCAGGCTGCTCCCCTCTCACCACCTCTGCGTCCTCTGGTGACAAAAATGGGTGAGCAGCACGCATCAGCCAGCTCTCCATGACCAAAGGAGTAGGGATTAGAGAGGTTCGTTCCTAAATGGCAACTTGCCCCCCACCAAAAGACTGAGCTACCTCCTTCCCTAGGTCCAGCCCCCAGGCTCTGCCCTTCAGCAGGTAAATCCTAGAGGCAGTTGAGCCGATGTGCTCGTGCTGACACTGGACTGACTTGGAGGTTCCAGGTTCCCATCAGTCATCAGGCAGCCCAGGATAAGACCTGTCCGGGGCCACACTGGAGGCCCAGGACCAAAGTGAGGTTATTTGTGCCCAGTGCTCTGTACAGCCCTCAGGCCACGAGCAGGAGACACTAGGGTTAGAGGGATGGTGTTTGCCTTGATCCTCAGCTCCATAATGGTGGGGGCTGAGTGTCTCTGTTTCCCATATCCTGGCCTCCCACAGGGAAGGAACATCCAGGCCTCCAAAGGGAAAGGGAGGGCAAAAGCATTTCCCCTTCTCAAACCACAAAATCAGCAGCTGCTCCCAAGATCCCAGGCTGCCCCAGGCCCTCAGCAAACTAAGCTATGAAGCCCCCCACTCCCTCCACCCCCAAATTCCTAGAGCAGGGGGCCCCCAAACCAGTTTCTCACCCTTTTGGATTTGACAGCCAAAAGGCTGTTCCACAGCTCTAAAAGCAGGCCTTGTAATGGTAGCAACCTCTCCAAAGGTTGCTGTGAGGTTTAAATGAGATGGGGCAGGTCCAGGGTTTACTGGACACTGGCCCCTGGCAAGCGCTGGCCATGCTCGCGCTGCGCTTTAGACTCAAGTGCCAAATGCCAGGAGCCTCCCAGAGAAAAATAATAACAAGAGCAAATGCTTATATAACACCTCCTGCGTGCCAGGCACCGTGGGACACTGTACGTGTATCCACCAACCCCTCCGTCTACATCCTCAACTCTCAGGAATGCTGTCCAGAGCTGGAATAGGGGTGGAGGTGCAGTGCGAACGGGTGGGTGGGAGGGTATCAAGGGGTGGGGAAGAAGCCTCGCCTGGGGCCATTTCTGTCCCAGGGAATCAGGGACTGCAGCCCTGGGTGCACACCTGGGCTCAGCCGCCTTGAGCAGGTGAGGTTGGGCCTCAGTGTCCACAACTGGGCAAAGAGGACAAATGGCACATCTCCCACTCCTAGGAAGAGGAGTGGAAGTACAGGAACCCTTCCCCCCACTTCCCCTACCTGGCCCGGATTCTCCCCTCCCGCTGGCCAGGGACACAAACCCAAGCTTGCCACCCAGGCCACTCTCTTAAAAATACACATACACACACACGCTATTTTCTAAACAGCCGGCCCCACTTCACTTTCCAAAAGAATCTGCCCCATCTTGGGCTCAGCAGGACCAAGACCTGTATCCCCTCCCCTTTCAGAGTCACAGTTCTGCTGGCTGGGTCCCCAAGCACTGCGCAGAGGTCAGAGCCCTCCAGGCCCGTCTAGACCCAAGCCTAGCACTCAGGACCAGCCAGAGTCCCTGAAGGCCCTCCCCAAGCAAGGTTCCGAGTCACTCCTCCCCAGCACCCAGCGGCACTGAGTCACCCTGAAAGCCTGGCCCAGCACTCCTCTGCCCCTCCCCCGCCCCAGCCTGGTACCCCCATCTCCAAGCACAGGCCCTGGGGGAGTAGCAGAGGAGAAAAAGCAGCTGCAACCCCCCCCCACCCAACCACCTAAAGAGCCAAAAATAATAGCAGCTCACACACACACAACAACCCCACACACGCCAGAAAAGCAAATATAAAATCATAAATCCAAAATAAAGGGGAAAAAAAAAATCAAAGCCAACTACTGCCCCCAAAAGGCTCTTTAACCATTCTCAAAAAACAAAAAAAAAAAGTTTATTAAAAGTGTTCTTAATGCTTGAACGGAAAAGATTCCCAAATATACAGATGCCTCTTTTCTCATAGAAATAGATTATTTTTTTATAATACAAAAAAAAAGACCAAAAAAACAACAACAAAAACAAAAACAACAGCAACAGCAACAACCCCGTAGGAACATCTTTAAGCGATTACTCAGGGCCCGGCTGACAGTTACACGTGGGTTGCGTCAGTCCCGTGTACACACGCGTTCAGCCATGTTTAAACCGATTGCATCAACTTCGAAACCGGCCCGCCCGCCGGCGCCTGGAGAGGGGTCAGAAGGAGAGGCAGAGTTTATCATTCATCTGTACACATAGACATCTCTTCTTTAAATAACACCACGGGCGGGCGGCCCATCTGCATGTGCGGTTGGTGTGGACAAAAATATAGATATATATATTTAATAAAATATTAAAATTACCGACGAGCTCCCCGCGCTGCCAAGTGCCCCAGTGCCAAAGTTTTGCCGGCGCCACCAGGGGCGGGGGCGGGAGCGCGGGCGCTTCCCGGAGTCTCGGTGGCCGCGGCGCGCCCGGCAGCGCGGAGGCCGGCCGGCAGGGGGACGCGCGCGGGGGCCGCGCTAGCAGTGGCCGGAGGAGGTGAGCAGGGGTTCTGGCAGCTGCTTGAACAAGTTCCGCAGGGTGCTGAGCTCGCGCGACAGCTGTTCCACCTTCTTCTGGAGCCGCTCGTTCTCGGCCGTGAGCTCCAGGACCTTGTGCTGCGTCTCCAGGTTGCGCATCTTGGCCTTGTCGCGGCTCTTGCGCACCGCGATGTTGTTGCGCTCACGCCGGATCTTGTACTCGTCGCTGTGCTTGTCCACGGTCTTCTTGGCCTTGCTCTTGACCTGCGAGGGCGCCGGCGCCGCCCCCACATAGCAGGCGGCCGGGGGCGCCTTGGCGTCTGCTGGGCTTGGCGTGCCGGGCGGGCTGGACGACGAGGACGTGGAGAGGCTCCCGCTGCTGCCGCTCGGCACCGCCTGGTAGCCGAGGTAGGCGCGCAGCGCGTACGGGAAACCAGCCGCCATGCCTGCGGCGCCGCCGCCCGGCGCTCCGGCCTCCTCCTTCCGCTTGCAGTCCGCGGGCTCGAAGCCCGGCTCCGCCTTGAGCTCGGCCGGCTGCGGTGGCGGCGGCGGCGGGGGCGGCGGGTGTAAGGGCGCGAAGCAGCCCGGGTGCAGCGCGCCCTTGGCGGCCCCCAGACGACCCAGGCTCACGTAGCCGTATTCGGCCGCCTTCTTGCAGTTCTTGCCCCCGTAGTCGTCAGAGAAGAGGTCGGAGAGGAAGTCGTGGTGCTGCCCGGAGGAGGCGGGAGCGGGGGCGGGCGCGGGCGGAGCCGCCTCAAAGGTGTCCGTGGCCGGCGCCGGGGCCTGCGGCGCGCCCAGCGGCTCCAGGTATGGACTGAAGTCGATGGCGCGCTCGTGGTCACCGATGCTACCCAGCTCGCCGGCGGGGGGGCGCGGCCCGGGTCTGGCCGCGGGGGGCGCCGCGGGGGCCGCCTTGCCGCCGTACGCAGCAGCCAAGCAGTCCGCCTCGTAGTAGAAGTTGGCCACTTCCATGGATTTAAAGGCAGGCGGCGGCGGCAGGGGGAGACATGCTGGGTCCCAGGCCACCAGGCGTTGCATGAACGCGGGTGCCCGGGGAGGGGGCCTGGGGCTGCCCGCTCCGGCCGGCCCGCAGGTGGCGCGGCCTCCCAGCTCCGAACTGTCGCTGCTGTGTCCCTGATGCTGTTGCCGCTCCCTCCGGCGTGGCCGCTATTAGTGCGGGGGCTGGCGGCTGGACCCTCGGGTGGGTCCCCTTCCCGGTCCCGTGCGCGGCTCTGACTCGCTAAAGTTTCTCCTGAGCCCGGTTATTTATAAGGCGGGCCATGGCAACGGCTGCGTCACAACTGGAGGCCGCCCCAGCCCCTCCCCAGGCACGCAGAGGACACGCTGTGGCCGCCCGAGACCCCCGGGAGGGCGGCGGTGGGGCGTAGTGGCCAGACTGGAGACCCAGAGCGCGCCCTCGGGGGTCCCTCGGCCTGGTGGGGGGCGGCATCGCCCCCTGCCCATTCCCACCCGGCGGCCCCGGGATTGGGAGCGAGAGAAGGCGCTAACCCGCCCCCGGACCGCCCCCTCTGGGCTGGAGGCTATACTAGAAGGGAGGGGAGAATCCGGAGAGGGGGCAACGTGATCTTCTTCTCCCACCCCAAACACGGCCGCGGCCCGCCCCCTGCTGGAGGAGGCGCTGGCTTCAGGATCGGCTGCAACCAGTCCCGACTCTCCACCGAAGGGACGCGCTCCAGGCGGGATGCTGGAGACCCCAGCTCTGGCTCCCGGAGAGGTGACCCATCTCCACGGCCCTTCCCTGGGTCCAGCCTCGCCCCTAAACTTGCCCCCATCCCCAGATCTTGGAAGGAGGGAATTTCACACCTGTGGCGACTTCCTGTCTTAAATACGAAGACCTGGGTTTGGGGGCCTGCAGGTCAGGGGCGAGCTCCACTTGGGCCTGTGCCAAGGTCGACCGCGCCCCTCCCCTAGCCCCGCCCACCGCACCTGCCCGCCCCTCAGACCACACCCGGGTCATCTCCAGCCCCACCACAGCCCGACATGGGCCCCGGGAGGGTGGAAGGGGACGGGGGTGCTTGTCTTCAACACACTGTGTGACCTTGGGCAAGTCACTTTACTTCTCCAAGCTTCAGTCCGTGAAGGTGTCGTTACTGTTATTATTATTAGTTGTATTACTGTCTCCACCACAGACTCCCAAACATAAGGCTTACGGCTCTGGGACGCACATCGTAAAGAAGGGCCTTCTCCCAGGGTACAAAGAGGCCCAGAGGCCCACAGCACACCCAAGATCACATGGCCTCATGTCCCCCACTGTTCTCAGAAGGAAAGCCCTTGTCCAGGCACCCTCAGACCTATTTGCACCCGAGGCCAAAACACCTGTTTCTGAGGCTGGTGGGGTGGGGGACCAGCCAGGCTCAGGAGGGGCCATGCAGGAGAGACCAGGTCCCTACTGGGCGGTGAGGGTGGGCCTGGACCCAGAGTTTGCTTTTTCACCCTGCCAGAAGCATGCCCTTGCTGCCCCCCTGGTTCACAGATGGGGAAACAAGATGGCCCACCTGGATCTGAATTTAGGCCTGAGGCCCTCCCTGCAGAGTGGGCTCCAGCGGCCCCTTACCCTCTCCTGAGCCATTCCGAGGCCATTTGGGCAGCTCCTGGGCCTAACCCTCTGCCACCCCCGGCCCAGGCCGCCCAGGCAGGAGCTCCCAGCCTGCCTGGTTGCTGACCCCCAGCCCACTGACCCCAGCCCTGGCCCTGGCGGGCAGGTGGACATTGCTCAACCTTCAGCATTATCTGCTGAGCTGGGGTGACCTCCGCCCTGGAGAGCTGGAGAAATGACATCTCTTGAGTGCCCTTGGGGGGTGGGGGGCAGGGAGGAACAGGATGAAACACTGGCCCAGCCTGCTGGCTTTCTAGGCCTTCCCAGCAGCCTCTGGGCCAGGGAGGGATCCAAGGCCCCAGGGCCACCCAGCCAGGCCTCCCAAGCTGCAAAATGGGACACTCAGGGCTGAGCTTGAGGGCCACTGCCTCCAGGAGGCCCTCCCTGCCCCACCTGCTGGTGAACTTCCTTCCCAGCCCTTATCTCCAGCCACCGTTATCCTAGTTGTTTTGTCTGCCTCAGTCCCACTCCAGACTAACCCCTCCATGAGTGCCAGCCCTCAAATATGGGAACTCCTGGATCAGGCATGCTCAAAATGTACCAGGGGACGAATGCATTTGCTGTTACCTCTGGACCAAGACCGCTGTTTCCCCAGCTCTGCCCAAGGCAGCTCCTCAGGGCTCAGCCCAAAGGTTACCTCCTCTGAGAAGGCCTCCCTGACCTCCCCATCGAAAGTCCTAGGCCCTTGATCACTCCTTTCGCATCCCCCTGCTTCATCTCCTTCACCATTCTCAATTACAATCAACATTATCTCACCTACGCATCTTGATTTCTGTTCCCACTGCCCTCTCCCATTGTCAGCTCCAACAGGGCCAGGATTTTTGTTTGTTTTATTCACTGCGGTTCCCCCAGTGCCTAGAACAGTGCCTGGTACACAGGAGGTGCTCAATAAATGGAGGAGGCTGAGAAGAAGGTGAGGTTCCCCCCACCATTAGCTGGGCTGTGTGACCTCAGACAAGATGGCTCCCCTCTCTGAGCTTCAGCACCCACCCCCACCTCTCAGGACTCTGGGGAGATGCTGTGAGATCTGGGGAGTCTGCAGCTAATTTGTGTGTGTCCTCACACAATCTTTCACCCTCTCTGAGCCATATTTTAAGCTCTTTACATATATTAACTCATTTAATCCTCCCGATAATTGGTAGGAAACAGGTACTATTATTATCTCCGCTTTATGAATGAGGAAACTGAGGCCCAGCAGAGCTAAGTGTGTCCCAGGTCACATTCAAGGGGTGGGAAGGATTAAAGTCTTTCCAGCCCGACCTCCCGCTTTGGGTTTGTAACAAATCATAACGGGTCTGGCCGCAGGAGCCCCATTTTCTAAATGGAAAAGCTGAGGCTCAGATAAGGGCAGTTGGGGTCACACAGCAAGTCAAGGGGCAACCCAGACCCTGGGAACTAGCCCCCAAGGACCCGACTCAGTCCCATTGGGGTCTTGCCCTTCTGACCTCACCTAACAAATACTGAGCCTTTTGCTTCCCACTCTGCCCTGGCCTGACAGTGAAATCAGTGGCCGTTCCCACCCCAGTGCCACCCTAGGTGTCCTGCAGGGAGGCTGCGTGCACGGGTGACGTAAGCCCTTGTTTTCACAAGGCTTGTTGCTCAACAGGCCCTGCCTGCTGCCCCACCATTAATGCCCAGCCTTTCCCCGAGGAGGGCGGTGATGTGAGCTGAACCACTATGGCCCAGAGGCCTGGAACACGCCCCAGCGGGCCTGCAGGCAGCAAGGGCCGAGAAACCAGGATCCACCTGACACCACCCACAGTGACTTCTCCCAGTTACCGTCTGGCATAGGTGTCTGTAGGAACCTGGGGCGGGGAAGGGTCTCAAAATGGCAGCCAGCAGCCCTATCCAACCCAGAGACGTGTTCAGCTTGACCCCATAGTGTTTTGCTCCAGATTTTTTGTTTGTTTTGTTCTTTAATGAATGTATTGCCAACATTTAAAAAGCAAGACACTTCACATCAAAATTCAAACTTCCAGCTTCTCTTGTAAGACCGGAAGCCGTGGGCCGGGACCACATGGCTAGGAGTGGTGGGCAGGAGCCTGGCGGGGACTGTGGAAGAACAGGCACTTCCTACCCAGATACATGCCCCTCCTCTGCCCCCAAACTGCTTTAAGAATTCCTTCTCCCAGTCTCTGCAGCTTTTCTTTAGCCCCATTTGCAGAAGGAAACCAAGGCACCTTGCCCAAAGGGAGTGCCATTGTTGCTTCCTTGACAGAGAGAGGTGAAAGGGCTTAGAAATCAGCCAGCAGGTCGAAAAATAAGGCTGAAGGGGGAACCAGCAGAGATGGTCCATGGAGATTGTCTCTAGAGGATTTGGAGTTGGGGGTTGCAAGGAAGGACTTTTGTTTCTGCTCTGTACCCTCCTGGCTGTGGCACCCTCTAGACCTCAATCCCTGGTCTATTAAATGCGGGTAATTATATCCCCTCTCTCTTGGGCGTCTGGGCCTACTGTTCCCCCTCACACTGACCCACCTCAACACATGAGAGTGAATTACCTCCCCTTAGCCCCACAGAGGGCCTGACCTCGCAAGTCATGATAACCTCACAAATCAGGCAGGTGGGAAACAGGCCCAGAGTGGGTTAGGACTTCCCCCACCCAGGATCACAGTGAACTGGTAGAAGAGCCAAACTTAAAAGCCAGATTTCCCCTGATTCCTATGTCCGAGATTTTTCCCACCATGCCTCCTCTTTGAGACCTCACTTTCCCCGTCTGCCGAATGGTACCTAGGTTAGATCCCCGAGGGCTGCCAGGTCCAGTGTCCTGGGATCCGGAATTTTGGAATCCTGGGATACCCTTGGTGCTGGCTAGTGAAACTTGCCTGAGCATATGCTGCCACCACGTGGCGAGCTCTGGGAATGCAGGAGTGATTTAAATGAATTTTTTTAATGGAGGACCTACTGGGTACCTTGCTTATGGGATATAGAGGTCAGCACTATGGATATAATAGATGCTCACAGGATAAGAGCAAGCCATCGCTGAAAGAAATAAAAATGTCCAACAAACAGACGAAAGGTACTCACTTTAATTTAGTCATTCATCAAATATTTTTTGGCACCTGAGCAACGTGGTTAAAAATATTTAAAAGATGCATTCTCTTTGACTCACAATTCCATTTCTGGAAAATTTGCCTAAATAAACATTCATAAATGTGTGTAAAAAAAAACATTTTTGGCACTTACTGTGGCTCATGCCCTAGACACATATTCATGAACAAGACAGAAGTGATTCCTATTCTCATGAAGTTGATATTCCTCTTGGGGAAGACAAACAATAACCAAGATAAATGAGTCAACTATAAAAAATGTTGTATTCTGGTAAGCACCATGGAGAGAAACACAGCAGAGGAGGAGCATGGGGAGTGCTAGGGGATTTTATTTTAACTTTAGACTGGTCCAGGGAGGCCTCATTGAAGTGACAGGCGAGCAAAAACATGAATGCAGTGAGGGAGTGGGCCATGCAGATAGCAGCAGCGAGAAGAGCAAGTGCAGGAGCCCTGAGGTAGAAGCATGCCTGGCCCATGTAGTCGCTGTGGGTGGAGTACAGGGGAAGTAGCAGGAAATTATCTCACAGAAATAGTGGAGGCCATATCACACAAGGGTTTGTGGGCCACTGTAAAGACTGGGGCTTTTACTTTGGGTTAGTGGGAGCCATGGAGAGTTCTGAGCAGAGGAGGGACAGTATCTGACTTCGGTTCTAATGGAATCCCTCTGGCTGCCTATGACGGATGGACTGTCCTGGAGGCAAGGGCAGAAGCAGGGATCCCAGTGAGAAGGTAACTGGAGTCATGAAAGCAGATGACGGGGGACTCCACCAAGCCATGGAGGTGGTGAGAAATAGTCTGAATCTATCTTAAAAGTAGAACCTGGGACTTTCCTGGTGGTCCAGTGGTTAAGACAACACGCTCCCAATGCAGGGGGCCGGGGTTTGATTCCTGATCAGGGAACTAGATCCCGTATGCCACAACTAAGGATCCCGCATGTTGCAACGAAGATACTGCACGTGGCAACGAAGATCCCACGTACTGCAACTAAGACCCGGCGCAGCCAACAGCCAAATTAAATAAATATTTTTAAAATTTTAAAAGTAGAACCTTCAGGATTTGCTGATAGATCCAGTTACAGAACAACCACACAATGGACCACTCTATAGCCATTTAAAGTGACAAGGTATATGACACAAAAAGTACTAGCAACCAACAGGAAAAAAGGAGATATATTTGATACATTCAAAATTAAAAACTTCTGGGCAGTAAAGGACAAAATCAACAGAGTGGAAAGACAGCCTACAAGATAGGGGAAAATATTTGCAAGTCACATATCTAATAAGAGGTTAATATCCAGAAAATATAAAGAACTCCTACAACTCAACAACAGAAAGGGCTTCCGTAGTGGCGCAGTGGTTAAGAATCCGCCTGCCAATGCAGGGGACACGGGTTCGATCCCTGGTCTGGGAAGATCCCACATGCCGCAGAGCAACTAAGCCGTGTGCCACAGCTACTGAGCCTGTGCTCTAGAGCCCATGAGCCACAACTACTGAAGCCCGCGTGCATAGAGCCCGTGCTCCACAACAAGAGAAGCCACCTCAGTGAGAAGCCTGCACACTGCAATGAAGAGTAGCCCCTGCTCACCGCAACTAAAGAAAGCCTGCGCGCAGCAACAAAGACACAACACTGCCAAAAATAAATAAATTAGTTTATTAGGAAAAAAAAACAACAGAAAAACGACTCAATTAAAATTGGGCAAAGGCTTAGAAGTAGGCATTTCTCCAAAGAAGATACATGAATGACCAATAAGCACACGAAAAGATGTTCACAATCACTAATTATTACGGAAATGCACAAAACCACAATGATAGACTACCTCATACCCACAAGGATGGCTACCGTCAAAAAAAAGAAAAACAGAAACAAAATAACAAGTGTTGGTGATGACATGGAGAAATTGGAACCCTTTTGCATTGTTGGTGGGAATGTCAAATGGTACAACCACTGTGAGAAACAGTAAGGCGGTTCCTCAAAAAATTAAAAATAGAATTACCATACAATCCAGCAATTCCACTTCTAGGCATATACCCAAAAGAACTGAAAGCAGAGTTTTGAAAATACATTTGTACAACTATGTTCATAGCAGCAATTATTCACAATAGCTAAAAGGTGGAAACAACACGTGTCCACTGATGTATGAATGGATAAACAAAATGTGGTCTATACATACAAGGGAATGTTATTCAGCCTTTAAAAGGAAAGAAGTTCTGACACAGGCTACAACATGGATGAACCTTGAGGACATTATGCTAAGTGAAATAAACCAGACACAAAAGGACAAATATTGTCTGATTCTACTTATACGAGGTACCTAGAGCAGTTAAACTCACAGAGATGGAAAGTAGAATGGTGGTTTCCAGGGGCTGGGGAGAGGGGAAAGGGCAGTTGTTTAATGGGTACAGAGTTTCAATTTGGGAAGATGAAAAGTCCTAGAGATGGATGGTGGTGATGGTTGCACAACGGTGTGAATACATAATACTTAATGTCAGTGAACTGTAGTTAAGATGGTAAATTTTTTTGAACTTTTTTTAATTGCCGATTGATTTTAACTGTTTACTTAGTAACGTTTTTAGGTTACAGAAGAGTTGTAAAGACAATACAGCATTCCCATAAAGTCTTTGTGCAGCCTCCTCTAATAATAGCATCTTACATAAACATGATACATTTATGAAAACTATTGGATTATAAGATGGTAAGTTTTACAGAGCTACTATATGATCCAGCAATCTCACTCCTGGACTTGTATCTGGAAAAGACAAAAACTCAATTCAAAAAGATACATGCACCCCAATGTTCACAGCAGCACTATTTACAATAGCCAAGATATGGAAGCAACCTAAATATCTATCGATAGATGAATGGATAAAGAAGATGTGGCATATATATATATATGAATATTAGTCAGAAAACAAAAGAATGAAATAATGCCATTTGCAGCAACATGGATGGACCTAGAGAATATTATACTTAGTGAAGTAAGTCAGACAGAGAAAGACAAATACTATATGATATCACTTATATGTGGAATCTAAAAAATAATATAAATAAATCTATATACAAAACAGAAACAGACTCACAGACATAGAAAACAAACTTATGGTTACCAAAGGGGGAAGAGAGGGGGAGAAGGATAAGTTAGGAGTATGGGATTGACAGATACAAACTACTATACATAAAATAGATAAGCAACAGGATTTACTGTACAGCACAGGGAACTATATTCAACATCTTGTAATAACCTATAATGGAAAATAACCTGAAAAAATATATATATGTATATATAAAACTGAATCACTTTCTTCACTGTATACCTGAAACTAACACAATATAGTAAATCAACTATACTTCAGGGACTTCCTTGGTAGTGCAGTGGTTAAGAATCCACCTGCCAATGCAGGGGACACAGGTTCAATCCCTGGTCCAGGAACTGGTCCGGAGCAACTAAGCCGGTGCGCCACAACTACTGAGCCTGCGCTCTAGAACCCATGCGCCGCAACTACTGAAGCCCACGCACCCTAGAGCCCACAAGCCAAAACTACTGAGCCCACACGTCACATCTACTGAGCCCACACGTCACATCTACTGAAGCCTGTGCACCTAGAGCCCATGCTCTGCAATAAGAGAAGCCGCCACAATGAGAAGAGTAGCCCCTGCTCACCACAACTAGAGAAAGCCCGCGCGCAGCAACGAAGACCAACACAGCCAAAAAATAATAAATTAATTTTTAAAAAGAATAACGTCATCTTAAAAATATATATATATACTTCAATTTTTTTCACTGGTAAATTTTATGCTATGTGAATTTTACCACATTTTTTTTTAAAGGACAAGGTAGATCTTCATATGTCAGCATGGAGAGATGCCCAGTGGCATTGTGAGGTCAAAGAAAGGCATGGCAGAGCAGTATCCTGATAGCATCATGTTTGTCTTGAAAACCTTCGCCATTAGCTAAAAAAAGTTTTAATTGTGAATTCACACAGTGTTGATGAAGGTTCGGGGAAGCTAGCACACTTACACACTTTTAGTGGCTTTGCAAAGTGGTTCAACCTCTCGTACTTTGACCACAGCTATCAAAATGGGAAACATCATTGGGCCAGAAATGCTGGGCACTTATACTACAAAGACACTCACACCTGCACAAGCACAATGAACACTGCAATAGCAAATCTTGTGACATAACATCAGGGGCTGTTGTTTCCAGGAACTACTCTCCAGCTGCCAAAAAGAATGGGGCAGGGGCTTCCCTGGTGGTCCAGCAGTTAAGACTCCACACTCCCGATGCAGGGGACCCGGGTTCGATCCCTGGTCAGGGAACTAGAGCCCGCATGCCGCAACTAAGAGCCCGCGTGCCGCAACTAAAAATCCCACATGCCGCAACTAAGACCCAGGGCAGCCAAATAAATATATAAATATTTAAAAAGAATGGGGCAGCTCTACGGGAGAGGATCCAGACCAGCACTGTCCCGCAGGACCTTCTGGGATGACCAGCATATTCCACATCTGTGCTGTGCCATGTGGGAGCTGCCAGCCACATGAGGCCACTGAGCACTTGAGATGTGGCTCATGTGACTCAGGAACTGAATTGTTTACTTCATTCAATTTCAATTAAATTTAAGTAGCCTCCTGTGGCTAGTGATGACTGTATTGAACCGCACACATCTGGGACCATCTCCAAGGTCTATCGTTAAGAGGAAAAGGCCAAGTGCAGGCCAGGATGTGTGGTGTGCAAACCCCACATAAATGAGGGGAGATACGGAAATGTCCTCGTGTGTTTTATGAGGATGTAGTCTCCTACTGCAAGAGCCATAAGAAACTGGCAGCACTGGCAGCGTAGAGTTCAGGGTGCTCGGAACGTTGTGTAATAACACACCCCAAAACTTAGCGGCTAACAACAACCCCCATTTTGTTTGCTCATGATCCTGCGAGTCAGGAATTGGGACAGGGCACGAGGGGACAGCTTGTCTCTGCTCCAGGGCTGGCTGCAGGCTGGAACATCCAAGGTGACTTCTCCATTCCCATGTGCGGCACCTCAGCTAGGCTGGCCTGAAGAGCTGATAGTTGCTGGAGCACGTCTGCCAGTGAGTTCTTCGTTCCCCAGTTCTCCATTATGTAGTTTCTCCCTTCACGTGTGGCCTCTGCGTGTGTGTTATTGTCATGTGGCCCCTGCATGTGGTCCAAGCTGTCTCTGCTGGAGTTCTCTCCTGTGGCCCCTCCAGGCGGCCTCTCCTCATGGTCTCCTCATCACAGTAGCTGCACTCCTTACACAGCAGCCGGCTTCCCCCATGGCACAGAAGTGAAAGCTGCTAGGCCTTCTTAGGCTGAAGCCCCAAACTGGCTCGCCACCATTTCTGTCACGTTCTACTGGAAAGGCCAGATGCAAGGGCTGGGGACTGCACAAGGGCATGCCTACCAGGAGGCTGGTTCACTGGGAGCCCCTAGAAGAAGTCCACTGCAGGAGGAGACCCACCTCCTTTTCTAACTTTAAAATGTTCACCATGGGTATGTATTACCTTATTACCATTTGTTGGAGCTTAGAAAGCCATGCATGGCATGGTCCTGCCTCCACGCCTTTGCTCCTGCTGTCCCCTCTGCCTCTACACCCTTCCCTCCCACCTCCAGCTGAGAAACGCCCTGAGAAACTTTCCCTGAATGCCCAAGTCAAATTACTCTCCACTTCCTCTGTGCTCCCTACACCTGGTGACCCTAGGATCTTATTCTGCCCCGGCTCCCGGCTGGAGTTAGTTTTGTGTAATCTCCCTCTCCTTGGAGCCCCTCAAGGTCAGCCCAATATAGGTCATCTCTTTACACACACACACACACACAGAGGACTCATGCAGGTGCTGAGGAGGTGCTCAGTGATTTAGGGGCACAACCCAGGAAAATACACACTAGCCTGACCCACAATCTCCCCACCTGGCTGGGCGCAATGCTGGCATCTCTGGTTGCATTTGTCTAGAGTCACCGACAGGTGACGACAGAGCCCAACCTCCAACCTCTGCAGCTGCTATGAGTAGAGAAAGCAGGTGTAGGTGGTGAACTTGAGAGGTCAGACACCCCAGGGCAGGAAGCTCCAGGCCCAGCTTTGAAGAGAAATTTCCCATCCTTATTGCCCAACCCCCTCCTCCTCAACTTCAAAATTTGCTTCCCCCTCAAGCAATTGACTTTAATCATAGGTGTGACAACCATTCATAGGTGCAGCGACCTGGTTACCTCTAAAATCTTGTGCCAAGTGAAAAGCACCAGACACAAAAGATCACTTATATCAGTATGGACTCATGGATTTTACTTTATTCCAGGGGTTATAAATCCATCATTACCATTATTTGTTCTGATGCTCAGATTGGCCCTGATTTGCCTAGTGTCAGCCCCTTTCAGCTGGCTCCTGTGTCCTTTTATCACGTCCCCATCATTCTTGGAGCATGTCCTTATTTTCTGACACAACAAGATGTTCCAGGCTCAACTTCTACTTTTCTTACCCCAGCCCTCGTTCCTTTCAGTGGCGAAAATCTGGGTGCTGTCCAACATTAATCGTTACCAATCTAATAGGTGTAAAGTGATAGCCCCTGGTTGTTTGCATTCGCATTTCCTATTACTAGTGAGTCTGAGCCTTCCTCCCATGCTTGTGGTTTCCTCTTCTGTAAATTGCTCTTCACGTCCATTGCCCTTTTTCCATTGGGGCTGCTGTCTTTTCTGTTGTTTGCAGGAGTTTCTCATACATTCTAAGCACTGCAGTCTTAGACACTGCAATGTCTTCACACTTAACATCTGCCTATTAACTTTGTCTATAGGGTCCTTTGGTCAGAATTCCTTCATTTTGATATAATCAAAATGGTTTTTTTTTTTTTTTTTTGCTTTTTATACATTTGTGCTTTTTTATTGTGGTAAAAAATAGATAACATAAAATTTACCATTTTAGTTACTTTAAGGGTACAATTCAGTGGCGTTAAATACATTCACCATGTTGTGCAACCATCACCACTGTCCACATCCAGAAATTTTTCATCATCCCAAACAGAAACCCTGTTCCCATTAAACAGTAATCCTCCTTCCATCCTCTTCCCCACAGCCTCTGGAAACCTCTAATTTGCTTTCTATCACTATGAATTTGCTCAGGTATAAGTGAAATCATAGAATATTTTTCCTTTTGTGACTGGCTTATTCCCCTTAGCATAATATTTTCAAGGTCCATCCATATTGTAGCACATGTCAAAATTTCATTTCTTTTTTTCTAAATTTATTTATTTTGGGCTGCATTGGGTCTTCGTTGCTGCGCACAGGCTTTCTCTAGTTGTGGCGAGCGGGGGCTACTCTGTTGCGGTGCGCGAGCTTCCCACTGAGGTGGCTTCTTTTGTTGTGGAGCACGGGCTCTAGGTGCGCAGCCTCAGTAGTTGTGATGTGCGGGCTCAGTAGTTGTGGCTCGCGGGCTCTAGAGCGCAGGCTCAGTAGCTGTGGCGCACGGGTTTAGTTGCTCCACAGCATGTGGGATCTTCCTGGACCAGGGCTCAAACCCGTGTCCCCTGCAATTGGCAGGTGGATTCTTAACCACTGCGCCACCAGGGAAGTCCAAAATTTCATTTCTTTTCATGGCTGAATAGCATTCCATCGTGTATATATAACTTCTACTAATTTTTATAATTTTGCACCTCATGTGAAGCCTTTAATCCATCTAGAATCCGCCTTTGTGGATCTCTCACTGGCCGATGGAAGTCAGCTGACCTGGAGCCTGGGAAATGCAGCCTGCAGAGGCCAGCCCCTCTGTAACTCAGAACAGAACCAGGGAAGGGCAGAACAAGCATCTGAGGGCAAGGAGGACCAGTCCCTCCCAAAAATTCATTATGAATTAAAGATCCAGTTTATTTGGGGCCAATTTCCCAACACCATCTTCTGAACAGTCTCTCCAGGGCGGCGGGGCTGCCGTTCTTGTGTTGTTACTTCTCAGGTATCCACAGACTACTCCACCGTCACTGCTCTGCCTCGCTGGTCTGTCTGTCCTTGCACCAGCACCCACACAGCTTCTACTATAATGGCATACATCTTTCAACTGCTGATGGGGAAGCCCCCTCTTTACTCTTCTTTTCTAAGGTTGTGGCTAAGTCCTCTCCACGCCACATTCTCATCAAATCCTCAAAACAGCCCCGTGTCAAGGGGTACAATCCTTATCCTCACAGGACAGGTGAGGAAACCGAGGCCTCAGGGAGGGAAAGTGACTTGATGAAGTTTACAGAGCTGACAAATGGCAGAACTAGGACGAAGCAAGGCGTATCTGACTCTAGGGCTGCCCTTTGATCCCCAGCACCCATTTGCAGTCTGCCAGGCTCTTATCTGTAAGAAGGGGGAAAGGGCTGGAAAGGCCTGCTGGGCTGGCCACTGGCCAGTTTGCTTGCATATCAGGAAGGGAAAGCACTCATATCAGGAAAGGAAACCACTGAGCATTTAAACAGAGAGACTTTCCAACAGGGAATTGGTTACAAAGATGATGCAGGAGCCCAGAAGCCAACCAAGCAATTGTGAAGAATCTCAGAATCCGCAGCAGCAGAGTCACTGCCACTGCTAAGCTGGAGGGCCTGAGGGAGGAAGCGACACTACAGTAGCCCGGGGCCTGTGGTCACTCAGCAAAGCGGCAAACACAGTGGACTGTCCTGTGGGAGTTGGAGCCGTGGAGAAGACTCATTTCCTGATGGAGATGCAGCCCAAGGTGTAAGGAGACAGGGAAAAATACTTCTCCCTTCCTCAAACCTCCAGTCTCCCACCAGGATCTCTCACTGGCCGATGGAAGTCAGCTGACCTGGAGCCTAGGAAATGCAGCCTGCAGAGGCCAGCCCCTCTGCAACTCAGAACAGAACTAGGGAAGGGCAGAACAAGCATCTGAGGGCAAGGAGGACCGGTACCTCCCCAAGAGGACCTCCCTTCCTGGTCCCAGTTCCCACCAGGCAGTCCCCACCATGGTTCCAGCCCTGGCTTCTTGGATCTAGTGATACCACATCCTCCTGTCCCTCTGACCTCCCACTGTAGCTCATCCTGGGGTGCCTCCTCCTGCCCTTTTGGCATCTCAGCTCTTCCATCATCTGTATAAGCAATTCCTTGTATTTCATCTTCTGTTTGAAATGCCTAGAGTGGTCTCCATTTTCCAGACTGGATCCTCGCTAATACAGCCATGCCGTAATTCAGAGAATGGCCACAGTGCTACACGCTAAGTCTGTGGACTGACTGAGTAAAGAACCAGGGGGGAGGGCAGAGATTAGGTGTGCTGAGTCCCCAAGGCAGGGCCGATCCCAGGCACAGTGTGGACCAAGCTGCAGAGGAACCACAGCAATCCCAAGGCTGACTCTGGGTCTACACAGATGCTGGGGATTCCCAAACCAGGACCCAGGCACAGCTGAGAGGCTCCATGTGGTTCTGGCCAAGGAAGTCAGCTTCTATTAAGGGCCTCCTGTGTGCCTGTCTGTATTCATATATCACCCCATGTTAGTTTCTAGGGCTGCCATAACTAAGTACCACAGACTGCGTGGCTTAAACCACAGACATTTATTTTCTCACAGTTCTGGAGGCTGGAAGTCTGAGATCAAGGTGTCCGCAGGGTTGTTTTCTTCCGAGGCCTCTCTCTCAGCTCAGAGATGGCCGTCTTCTCCCTGTGTCCTCATACCCTCTTTGCTCTGTGCATCTGTGTGTCCTAATCCCCTCTTCTTATAAGGACACCAGTCATATTGGATTAGGACCCACCCTGGTGACCTTGTTTTAATTTAATCATCGCTTTGAAGACTCATCTCCAAATACAGTCACACTTTGAGATGCTGGGGGCCAAGACTTCAACATATGACTGGAGGGGGTGAGCACAATTCAGCCTATGATAACCCCCAATCTCACAACGTGGACATTATCAGCCCTGTTTTCCAAATGAGGAAATGGAGGCCCAGACAGTGATTTGCCCAAGGCCACCCAGAGCTGGGTCAACTCAGGTCCAGGCTCTTCACCTGTCAGGCCCCAAAAAATCTTCTCTCACTCTCTGTGATTTCCTCAGACCCTGGGAAATGGATTCCAGTCTTCCCTTTAATTCTTTTCCTTTGTGTCATAAGACAGTGATCCACCATGTATTGAGCATGTACTATGGACCAGGCTCTTCCATTGGCATTTGGTATGTTTTCTAAATACACAAGATGCCTCTTCTTCAAGCCTCTGCTCAAACCTCCTCAGGGACGCCCCCCCTCCCCGAGCCCCTTATTTGTAACAGTGCCTCCACCCACACAGATCCATCTCCTGCTTTATTTCCCTTTACAGAGTTATCAGTACCTGAAAATATCTTATATGTGTGTTTATTTTTTTAGTCTTCCCCCAACGAGACTCTATGAGGGCAGGACTCAGGTCTTGGTGTATCCCTAGTGCCACGATGAGATTCATTATAGGTGCTTAATGTTAGTTCAATAAATAATCAAATGAAAAAAAATAATTAAACAAATGAATGCTCTCGTCAAATCCTCACCAGACATCTGTATGATGAGGGCCCTGGGATCATCATTTTATTAAAGAAACTAAGCCTCAGAGAAAGTCCCAAGCTCACCCAGCTAGTAGATAGTGAAGCTGGAATTTGAACCCAGGTCTGTATTCTCAACCTCCACATCCAGGCCCATCTCCTTGCCTTGGCCTTCCTTCTAAATCTCTCCCTGCGCTGTGGCTTCCCAAATGACCCTCACAGCTACCCTGAACCTCTTGTTCTGGAAATTCCAATTCCTCACTGAGCTGGGCTGCAGTATCATTTTGTGCCAGCAGATGTCACCAGAGAATTCCTCATGGCACAATCAGCTGTCCAGCACTCCAGAGGATGAACCTGCCAGAGTTTATTCAATCACCTTTAAGGATATTTCCAAGTTTTTGCTCCACAAACCAGTCTGAAGCTACATCCTTGCACCTGTGTTCATGGGCTATGGGGTACGAATTTCTCTGGGAATGGATTCCTAGAAATGGAATTCCAGAGAGCAATGAACATCTTTAAATTGCATAGATTCCATGAACTTGCTAGCCTGGTTTACAACCCAGGAGTGTGGGGCCCAGAGAGGGCATGTGGCTTACCCAGGGGCATACAGCAAGCTAGTACAAGGCCAGGTTTGAAACTGGCTCCACTGGCCATGAATTTTTCCATGCACTTGGAAGATACTTCCACCTAGGCTGAAGTGCCGTCTTTGTGCATTTTTTACATGTTTGTGGGGCTGGATCTGATTACTCCTTCTGTCATTCAATCACCTACTTGTTCATTTAACAAATGCATTGGTGAGATACAGGCTCAATGCTGTAAGAATGGCTCAAATAACAAATGTCTACAAGACAAGAAAATAGTTTACTTTCCTCTCTCACATCAATCTGAATGAAAGCAGACTTGGATGGTGGCTTTATGGTATCAGGGACCCAGACTCTTTTCTGTCTTATAGCTCTTCCATCTTCAACCAGCAGTTTCCATCTCATGGTCCAAGATGGCTGCTCTAGCATTGCCATCACATCTACATTCCTGCCAGTGGGTAGTAGAGAAAAGGAAGTAGAAGTCAACTTCTTTAAGGGCACAAACCAGATGTTTTGTGCCACTTCCACTCTCATCCTATTGGCTGGAATTAGTCATATGTCCTATATTGCTGCAAGGGAGGCTGGGAACAGTAGTCATTAGGTAACATAGCTGGGCAGCCATCATATTTTCTTCTAAAACTCGGTGATCTATTACCAATGAATATACTGTCCAGTTTCTGACGCTCATACATTTTCTGGGCACCTACTATGTGTGGGAGAAGGTGCAGCAGACCGGAAATAGCACAAACTTTGGAATTTGACTCGTCTTGGGTTTGAATCCCAATTTTGCCTTTCCCAGCTGTGTGTCATGATCTCTCTGAGCCTCAGTTTCCTCATTTAAAAAATGGAGACAAAAGGGACTTCCCTGGTGGTCCAGTGGTTAAGAATCTGCCTGCCAATGCAGGGGACACGGGTTCGAGCCCTGGTCCAGGAAGATCCCACATGCCGCGGAGCAACTAAGCCCATGTGCCACAACTACTGAGTCTGTGCTCTAGAGCCCACGAGCCACAACTACTGAGCCCGCATGCCACAACTACTGAAGCCCGCATGCCTAGAGCCCGTGCTCCACAACAAGAGAAGCCACCACAACGAGAAACCCGTGTGCCGCAATGAAGAGTAGCCCCCGCTCGCTGCAACTAGAGAAGGCCCATGCGCAGCAATGAAGACCCAACACAGGCAAAAATAAATAAATAAACAAATAAATAATTTTAAAAAAAGAAAAGAAATGGCAGCTGCTTTTAAAATGAGCCATACCCTGAGCCACACTCCCAAGGGCCAGAGGTGACTCAGCAGAGGCCCTGCCCTCGATTCCAGTGGAAAGACATTCCAGGGCAGCCTTCTGTCGATAAAAGCTCAGAGACATGTCTGTGCATAATCCCAATGCATCAATCATGCATGAGTCAGAGCAGTTATGCCCATAAGTCATAAAGCAGCAGCTGGGCCCAGGATTCTTGGCATCCTTCCAAGCCCATCTCCCCAACCCCATTTTACAGAGGAGCAAACAGAGCCAAAGGAAGCGCTGCGAGCACAGCATGACTACACTGTTTTATTTTATCAGTCTCCTCCTAATTGGGCATGGGGGTCGGTTCCACTTTGGAGCCATCGTAAACAGACTTGGCTGGGCCTCCCTATGCCTATAGGAGCAGGGTTTTCCGGGGTAGCTGGGGAAAAAGAATCGCTGGGGTGAATTGTGGATCCAGGGAGTGCTCCAACTGCAACAGAGGGAGGCGTCTCTCCCCAATTTACTTATAGGTCACAGTTTTTCAACCTCAGCATACTGACATTTTGGGGCAGAGAATTCTCTGCTGGCGGGGGCTGTTCTGTGCCTGGTAGGATGTTTGGCAGCATTCCTGGCATCTACCCACAAGATGCCAGTAGCATATCACCACCCCCAGTTGTGACAACCACAAATGCCTCTAGACATTGCCAAATGTCCCCTGGGGGGCAAAATCATTCCCAGTTGAGAATCACTGCTCTCAGTGCACAGAGCCCGTGGCAGGGTTTATAAGCACAGATTCTTTAAGCAGATTTATAGATGTTATTGATTTTCTTCTCTTCGGACAGGTGCATGCGTTTTATCTCTTTGGAAGGGGTCCATGACTTTGGTAGTCACTGGTTTAAGAATAAAGATTTCAGGGACTTCCCTGGTGGCACAGTGGTTAAGAATCCTCCTGCCAATGCAGGGAACGTGGGTTCAAGCCCTGGTCCAGTAAGACCCCACATGCCGCGGAGCAACTAAGCCGTGTGCCACAACTACTTAGCCTGCACTCTAGAGCCCACAAGCCACAACTACTGAGCCTGCGAGCCACAACTACTGAGCCCGCATGCCTAGAGCCCATGCTCTACAACAAGAAAAGCCACAGCAATGAGAAGCCTGTGCACCACAATGAAGAGTAGCCCCCGCTCGCCGCAACTAGAGAAAGCCCACGCACAGCAACGAAGACCCAACGCAGCCAAAAATAAATTAATTAATAACAAAAATAATTAAGTTAAAAAAGATTATTAAAAAAAGAATAAGGATTTCAGGTTATTATTGGGATAATTAGTGGGATTTGAATATGGGGAATAAGAATGATATTATAATATTGTATCAGCATTTAATTTCCTGGTTTTGAAAACTATACAGTGGTCATGTAAGAGAATGTCCTTGTTTTTAGGAGATGCACACTAAAGTAATTAGGAGTCAAAGGACATTGTATCTTTTTTTGTGTAACTGACTCTCAAATGGTTCCGAAAAATTACACACACAGAGAAAAAGAATGATAAATCAAATGTAGCAAAATATTGACAACTGGGGGATCTGAGTGAAGGAGATATATGGAAAGTTGCTGTACTATTAGAAATTATTATTTTAAAAGGGTTTTTAGAAATCACCATCTAGTTTTTAAAACATGGTTTTAATCTGTTATTCCCCCTGCTCCCAAGAAAAAAGTGCATGATTGTGCCCAAGAGCTGGGACCCATTCAGGTCATAGTCCCAAGAATCTCCCAGAAAGGGTTCTCTTTGCTTTTATTTGGGTCTGTAAAATGCCCAGAAAGAAGTTCCACCCAGCATTAACAGTGGTTAGTAATGGCCCCTACCTAGCCCCAGTTTTGTTCAAATGTCCACGCCTCCCCCAGGAGCCCAGTTGGCTCAGGAAAGTGACCCCATCCCCAGATACTTAGAAGGGCCTGAGGGGTCGAAAGGGAATCTTTTCCCCCTGCTAGTGACTGGTCCAGGAACGGGCATGTGATGCAAGGGAGCCAATGAGGAACAAGGAGCCTCCAGGCTGCTTTTTTACTTGTTTTGATGAATAAAATGAACGAAGTGACTTATGAGACATCTGACCCTAGCACTCTTGGATGCTGCCCTGATAACACCATGTGAAGAAGCCCATCTAGCCTTCTGAAAGATGAGAAGCCACAAACAGAACTGAGATGCCCCAGCCAACAACCAGCACACACTGCTGGATGTATGAATGAGCACAGCTGGAAGCTGAATGAAGCTGCAAGAGTGAGACCAGGTGAAACCAGCAGTGGAACCACTAGCCAATCCACAGAGTTGTAAGGAGTAATAATCAACATGGTTTTAAGCAACTGTTTGGGGATGATGTGAAGATTCGGTGAGGTTATGACATGACACAGAAAGTGTTCAAACAGATGCTGGTCATTATTGCTGACCACGTATTACTGTTCTCATCCCCATGCCGATCACCCCCTCTGTTTTCCTCCACCTAATGAAGCTCTCCCTATCATCCTCCACCCATCTCTTACCCTGCTTCATTTCTCCACATCACCTGTCCCTACCTGACATTAGATTATCTTTTTACCTGTTTATTGTCTGTCTCTCTTGCAACTGGGAGGGTAGGGACCACTGCTGTATGGCCAGCACCTTACACAGCATCCGGCCCACAGCAGGTCTCAGTAAAGATTTGGTGAATAAGTGAATGGAGCAATCCTGATCAACATGATTTGAGGCAAGTCATGGGGGGCTCCATCCCCCAACACTGTGACACCTTGGGGTGTCCAGGTCGGGCAGCTTTGCAGCCTGCGTCTCAGAGCTAGCAGGAACTGGAGAACAGAGACCTGAAGGAGAGTCCGGGGCCAGCCACCTGACTCTCTGGGGAGCTCATGCACCAGGAAGCAGGTACAGTGATGGCAAAGGCCCAGCTGTGGATGACAGCGCGAGATGTCAGGAGACAAGGCTGGAGAGTCAGCAAGGCCTCGACTGTCAGGTGAGGGTGTGGATCTCACCCCACCGCCCCCATAGTCAAGTGTAACAAACGTTTCTGCAGGGTATCCTGCCTGGCAGGTACCCCACCTCTCACTGTGCTCACTGTGAACCTTACAACAAGCCTATGCAGTGCTGTTCTTTCCATTTCACGGAAGGAAAATAGACCCACAGAGGCTCAGAAACACAGCTGTGAGACTCTAAGCTTCAAAGGCCGGGCTCCTTCCACTGCCCATTGCTGCCCTTGGCCTTTGCCCCCATCTTAGGTGTGTAATTCTGCCTCTTCCCTCCCTTCTGACTTTGCTCTAACTTGATGACCAAAATTATATGTCATTCTCTAGGCCAGAAAAACTACTTGAAGCCATTGGACATCTCAGCTTGGGACGTCCAACCTGCACCTTACACGCAGCATGCCCAAAACAGAACTCCTGGTCTCCCCCGCTCCCCAAACCTGCTCCCACCTTCTTCACCAGCTCAGTCAATGGCGCCTCCATCCTTCCAGTGGTTCAGGCTAGAAACCTGAGAGTCATCCTCGACTTCTCTCTCCCTCACCCCACATGCCATCAACCAGCAAGTCCTGGCCACGCCACCCTCAAAATGCAACCAGAATCCACCACTTCTCCCACCTCCACAATCACCCTGGTCTGACCCTCCATCCCCTCCTACCTGGACTATTGCAGTCACCTCCTCTCTGGTCTCCTGCTTCTGGACGGTCTCTGAGTCCACCTCTCACATGCAGCCCGAGGATCCTATTAAGATATAAAGTCAAGGTCACTGTACAATTCTTTACCAGAATTGCCCAATAGAACTTTCTGCGAAGGTGGAAATGTTCTAAATCTGCACTAATTCATTACCCACCAGCCACATGTGACTATTGAGCACTTGAAATGTGCAGAGTATAACTGAAAGACCGAAATGTTAATTTTACTTACTTTATTAGCTACACTCTGTTGGCAAGACTGTGGGAAACAGGCACTCTTGAACACAGATGATGGTGGGAGTATAAATTAGAATATGATTCTAATGGCTACCTACCGACCGATAGGTTTATCTATATCTAGCAAAATGACAAAGCAGTTAACATTTGTCAAAACAACCCCACTTCAGGAGTCCAACACATCTACCTTCACATGCAAAAATGACATTAAGTAAACCATCTATAACATCCAAAGATAGGAAATGACCCAAGTGTCCATCAATAAACAGCTAGTTAAATGAATTATGGTCCAGCCACACAGTGGAATACAATGAAGTTATAAAAAATGAATGAGGAAATAATGACCCCCTAAAGCACAAAGAAAAAAATAAATTAGACTTCATCAAAAGTAAAAACATTTTTGTGCATCAAAGGACACTATCAAGAAAGTGAAGACCACCAACAGAATGAGAGAAAATATTTGCAAACTATGTCTCTGATAAGGGTCTAGTGTCCAGAATATATCAAGAACTTTTACAATTCAACAATAAAAAGACAACCCAATTGTTAAATGGGCAAAGGATTTGAATAAATTTGGATTTATTTCTCCAAAGATATATACAAATGGCCAATAAGCACATGAAAAGATGCTCAACATCACTAGTCATTAGGGAAATGTAAATCAAAACCACAGTGAGATACCAGTTCATATCCATTAGGATGGTTACAACCAAAAACAGAAAATAACAAATGTTGGCGAGGAGGTAGAACAACTGGACCACTCACACATTGCTGGTGGGGATGTAGACTAGTACACCTGCCATGGAGAACAGTTTGGCATTCCTCAAAAAGTTAGTTACCATTTGACCCAGCAATTCCACTTCTAGGCATATACCCAAGAGAAATAAAAACATATGTCCACACAAAAATCTGTACATGAATGTTCATGGCAGCACTATTTATTATAACAGCCAAAGGTGGAAACAACCCAAATGTTCATCAACTGAATGTGTAAACAAAACGAAGACTATTCATCCAATGGAATGTTGATGGCCATAAAAAGGAATGAAGTCCTACAAAATGAATGAACCTTGAAAAAATTATGCAGTGAAAGAAGACCAAAAAAGGCCACATATTGTATGATTCCATTATATTATATGATTCCATTATATTATATGAATATATATATTTTTTTACTTTCAAAGCATGTGAATGTCCTACATATTAAAAATAAAATTATTTTCTTAAATATAAATCAGGTTATGTAATTCCTCTATTCAAAACCTTAGAATTCCCCAGCAGTCCAGTGGTTAGGACTCCATGCTTTCACTACTGAGGGCGCGGGTTTGATCCTTGGTCGGGGAACTAGGATCCTGCAAGCTGCTCAGTGCGGCCAAAAACAAAAATTAAAAGGGAATTCCCTGGCGGTCCAGTGGTTAGGGCTCTGTGCTTCCACTGCAAAGGGCATGGGTTCGATCCCTGGTCGGGGAACTAAGATCCCGCATGCTGTGCAGCATGGCCGAAAAAAACCACAAACAAACCTTAGAGAGAAGAGATTTCTCAGTTCATTTTAAGTAAAAACCAAAACCCTCTATATCCTTTCAAGACCCT
The DNA here is from genome assembly GCF_951394435.1 of Stenella coeruleoalba. Lineage (NCBI taxonomy): Eukaryota > Metazoa > Chordata > Mammalia > Artiodactyla > Delphinidae > Stenella > Stenella coeruleoalba. The sequence continues at coordinate 11,398,328 of NC_137161.1, forward strand.
ACCCTATCTGCCCCGCTCCCTTCCTCTCTGATCTCACCTCTCACCTCCCCCTCTCTCACCTACTTCATGTCTCACTGGCCAACGTGCTGTTCCTGGACATGGCAAGCATGTTCCTGCCTCAGGACCTTTGCACTTGCTGTTCCCTTGGCTTGGAACAATTTGCCCCCAGATATTTGCATAGCTGGCTCCATCTCCTTTACGTCTTGGCTCAAATGTCACTTTCTTGAACAGGCCTCCCCTGACTCACACCGTCACCTCCCAGGAGACTCTGTCATGTTCCCTGCTGTTTCCCTAGAACAACCTGGGCCAGATTGGTGCTTAATAAATGTGTTCAATGAATGAATGACCTGTTTGTCCATCACCCATCTTGTGCTGGCCACTAGGGCATCTTCAGACACCAGCAGTAACCAGCCCATCTCAGCCTGCTTGGAGGTCTGGGACACATGCAGAGAGCTTAGAAAGGTGTCTCCCTGAAATCTGAAATCCAGCCCTCACCAAGGCAAGCCACCTTAATCTCCTGGACTGAAAAATTGAACTAAGCTAAAAATAAGGCAAGGCCAGCCAGTTTTGCCAGAATTCACCAGGATTTGGGCTGCAACCTGTCCCTGCCATGGAAGCACACTTTTCTTTCCTGAAGGTATAGAAGGAAACAGGGAAGGAGCATGGGCCTGGCTGGGGATGGTGGCCTCCCAGGGCATGAACACCCAGGAAACACACCTGGGATGACCGGCTTTTCCTAGCAGCAGAAGAATCCAGGGCTGAAAACCTCAGAGAACCAGAACAAGGGTGGAGCCTCCGAAAGACATTCCAGAAGGGTTCTCACCTCCCCACCCTGCTCCCCTGGGCACCTCTTGGGTCCTTCCACGGCCTCTAAAACAGCTCCCATTTGGTGACATCAGACGGAATTTATGTGAGCAGTTACTGTGTACTTTGTAGTCAGCTTGACCGGTCATTTACCTGCTGAGGAAGTAAAGTCATTTGGCTGAGACTTAATTCATTCATCAGGCATTTACTGAGCCCTACGCTGATCCAGACATGGAGGTTCAGCTGTGAAGCAAGCAAGTCCCAGCCCTCAGGAGCTTGCTTTCCGGTGGCGGAGACACGAACAGTAAGTTCACTGCCTACGACAAGCACTGAGAAGACGGGGTGATGTCGCAGTGACTGGAGGAGTGGGCACCTCTCGGCGACGTGGTGAGAGGGGGGGCCTCTGAGGAGGCAACACCACTCGTTATCATGAGTAAAAATATGTTGCGGTCTAGCTTGGCAGGGCGCCTAACATATTAAGCGCTCACCAAATCTTACAGTGACTCTCATCAGTCTACTGTCCTCTCCCTCAAGAGAACAGGCGCTCCCGGGCACACAGCACGAGCTGTCACACAGTAGGGGTACGCTCGGTCCTCGTAACCTCTGCACGCGGTAGGGCTCAGAAGTCGGTCCAGTGTGAATCGGCCCCAGCCAGGGACACTGTTCAAAGTGCCCACCAAGCCCTGGCTCCCCCGCCCCGCCCAGGCGCCCTCCACTCGAGTTCCTTGCACACAATAGGCGCTTGGCTGTGCGTGCTGAAGAGACGCCCGCTTCTGGGTCCGCCGGCGCAAGACCTCGGCCCTTTGCATCGGTGAGTAAACCGAGCCCGAGGTGGGCGACGACGCTGCCCGAGTTTCCGTGCGGCTGACGACCAGGCCGGAGGCGGAGGCGGAGGCAGAGCGTGACTGGCACTGAGGCGTCGCCACCCCACAACTTCCGCACCCAGCTGCGCCAGCTGCGGACCTGACCCCCGCGCGCCGCGGTTGGTTGCGGCTCGGAAGTCGCTGATTGGCTGACGTGGCCCCGGCGCGGGCCCCGATTGGCTGTGACGCGCGGCCGGGCGAGGCCCCCGCCGCCGCCGCAGCCGCGCCTGGACTGGGCGGTCATTGGGCGGCGTGATATCGCCGCGATTCCGCGGCCCCGCAGCTGCCGCCGCCGCCGCCGCCAGCAGAGCGCACCGGGCTGGCCGGGCGAGTGGCTATGGCGGGCGCCGAAGACGGGCCGGGCCAGCAGCCGGAGGTCGACGAGGACGAGGCGGCGTATAGCCGGCGCTGGGGCGCGCAGCATGCCGGGGCCCGCGAGCTGGCCGCGCTCTACTCACCAGGTAGGACCTCCGGGCTCCCCTCCGGGCCTGCAGTCATCAGCCTGGGCTGCGGACAGCAACCCCGGGTCGCCAATATCGGAGCCCCAGCCTCCGGCCCCGATGCAGAACTCCATCTGCGGCTTTTAACTTGCAAATAGCTCCCCTAAGTCCGGGGACCCCACCCCAGCGCCCCTTCCAAGCCCAAGGCAGAATCCCAGCCCCGGGGCTTTCTGGACAGCTCACATCACACAGCCAGGTCCGGATCCTAGCTCAGGGTACCTGCGGCTGCAAAGAGCGCCCCTAGCCTTAGGGACCCCCCCCACCCCAGGACCCTGTCCAAGCCGAAGGCAGCCCCTCAGCCACATGCACTGACCCCTAAAAGTCACACCCTATCCCGGGTTCCCCAGATCCAAAATTCGCACTCTAGGGCCCCATCTGCACCCCAGCCAGGACCCAGAGGTAGTGACCTCAGATCTGGGCATGTCAGGCCCCCTGCTCTGGGAACCCCAAGTCAGGGGCCCCCAGCTAGAGTGCCCCAGAGGCACTTCCTCCAAAGCCCCATCTTAGATTTATAGTTTCAGTCTACAGACCACCATTCCCCCACTGCATTAACTCTCATCCTATATTTTGGAATCCCCGGTGGTGAGGGCACTGCAAATCTTCCAGTTTAAGCTCCTCTCATATACAAGCCCCAATTCCAGCCATTTCCTTCCCCCATGTAGATATATTAGCCCCCTCCATTGGGACTTGGGGGTCCCCAGACTGGACCACAACTCAGAGACCCTTGCTCTGGTTCTGCCCCAGGACAAGGTCTCTGGTTTCTTCCTGCTGGGCCTACCATTTCTTTTCCAGCAAGCACCAGCCTCCACCCCGTTCTCTGACTTCCACTTGAGCCTCAAGAATCTCATTGCCAGACCCCAGCAGGGCAGAGTGTCCCCAGGGGTTAAGGGAAGTGCCTTTGAGAACTCCAGAGTCGAGTGACTGGGAGGCCCTTCTGCCTGGGTGTTGCCATCACATCAAGCTTTGTTTGTCAAACATTCTGACATCTTTCCTTTTGCTAGGGGGCAACCACCATGCACAGCCTTTGCCTGGGGTGGGCATGGGTCCACTACCACCTTTGGCTTTTTTCCCTAACTGGCCTGGGTTTGCCTACCATCTCTGCCATAACTATCTGTGTGACCTTGGGCCATTTGCTTTCTTGTTGAGTCCTAGATCACCAGAGGCCTTTCTGGACTTGCAATGCCATGTTCTGGGTGTGACTTTTTTCATACTTGACTTGGGCACCTGGCCCAGGATACCATGGTTTCTTCAGCCTGTTCCCCCAACACCCAGCTTGTGGACTTAAAACCTCCTGTGCTCCCTGCGGCAGGCTGGACTTGGCATCCTGACTCTTCTTCTTAGCTGTGTAACCTGGGCCAAGGCACTTTCCCTTTCTGAGCCTCAGTTTCCTCACCTCTAAAATGGATACAAGATAAAGTTTATCAGTTCCTTAGTGTCGCTGGGAGGAGGAAATGAGATCGTCTACCTTGGTGCAGTGCCTGTCATACAGTAGGCAATCCCTATTATTAATCCAATAGTCTGACCCTCCCTGTGAGTCTTGGGGTAAGCTCTCTCACCTCTCTGCTTCTCAGACTCACCACCTGGGAATCAAGGGTAAGGATTCAAAGCCTGCCTCCTTTGGTGTCCAGCTATGCCCACTCAAGTGAACCCTACCCACCTTCAACCAGATCATACCTGGGCATTCTGAGCTTCCTCAATGGACTGCCATCTTCTCATTCCACCATGATTGCATCTTTGCCCAATTCTGGTATCCCCAAGTGCCCCTCACTCTCTGAAGAGCAGCCACTGCAGGGATTTAAGGCTGCAGACAGTCTCCTGGTGCCCCAAGCCTGCAATCAGAGGCCTTATCTCCTCTTACCCTAGAGCTGAGGCAGGGCAGGGGGAGTGCCTGGAGAGGGGGAGTGAAGGAGGAAGACACTAGTTTCTCCAAATTCCACAGACCTCCCTCTGCCCATCTGTGTCGCTTGGCCTTGAGGAAGAACCTCAGTCTCTGGGCCTGACCTATAAAATAAGGGGCCAGGCTGAATACATATTGAACACCCTCGTCCCATGCCCTGTTCTAGGTGAACAAAACAGGAAAAATGGAGCTGGCCTTTTTAGTAAACCCAGTAAATAAGGGAAATATCTTACTTGCCCAGTGGTGGCAAGTGCTGTGGAACAGACATACAGCAGAAAAGGGAGAAGTGAAATGTTGGGGACAGTGACATTTTAGAGAGGGGGCAGTTAAGGCCTCACTGAGCAGGTGACAATTGAACAGAGACCAGAAGGGAGGGACTCCTGAAGATATTTGAGGAAGGATTGGTCCAGACCAGGGACACAGCAAGTGCAAAGGCCCTACGGTGGGAGCAAGCCTGAAGTATTTGCAGGACACCAAAGAGGCCTGTGGGCTGGAACAGAGTGAGCTGGGGGAGAGTAGGGAAAGTTTCTGGGTTCCAGGACTGAATTCTTGAGATTCCTGGGGCCAGTGATGGGTTGGCACCATGACAACTGGCAGCAATAATACGGCAGTTAACAGAGTTGACATTTATTGAGCACTGACTATGTGCTGGGCACTTCCCTTATGTGCTCTCATTTCATCCTCACTACAGTTGTCTCAGGGGCATCCTGGTATTAACTCCATTTTACAGGGGAGGAAACCGAGACCCCCGTAGCCTCCTCGTAGCCCACCCCCGACATGTGTTCTTCCTAACGTTTGTCGTGCCTGGGATTAGGCTTGTGTCTGCCCCCACCAGAGGGGAAGGTGAGCAAGGCCAGGGGCGGCATCTCTTTGGCTTGCCTGAAGTGCCTGCACCCTGTCCATCTTTAAGACTTTCCCTGGGGCTTAGCAAAGAGTGGTGACCTGCCCACAGTCACACAGACAGTTAGCAGGACCAGAATGAGAACACTGGTCGGGGCGTTCTAGGTTCTGTGTTCCGAATCTTTGCTGTGGAAGTGAGCCAGCCCAAGTGCGTGTGCAGGAGGGGCACCAGTGTTCCAGGTCAGCAGAGCAGCACGCGTGCAGGGCTGGCGGCAGAGACAGTGGGCCTAGCGTCGGCCGAGAGCTGTGAGTTGTCTGGTCAGGGCAGCCTCAGCCTGATCCCATGGACCCTGAGTGTCTGGCCAAGGAGTGTCTGACCCAAGCATTCCCCCAGGTCCAGGGAGCCACAGAGGGTCCAGGTTAGGGGTTTGCAGCACCACCCCACCCTCTGCCAGGTGCCGACGTTTGTGAAGGGTGGGTGGACTTGGCAGGTCTACCCCAGTCTCACGGGCAAGCCTGGAGGCAAGGCAGGTGTCCAGCTTCCCGGCAGGTGCCAACTGACCTCTGGATATGTGGGTCCCACTTCTCAGGTACCTAGGCTCCAGGGGTGGATCTTGGGGGGTCACCAGAGCCCCTGTTCACCCACCCTGGCTAACTACGGATGCCCCTGCCCTGTGGGACACAGGGACTCTTAGCGTGTGGTGGGGGGAAGGTGGAGGGTGTCAGGAGTGCTGGGTGGGGGTCCTGGCCTATAGTCCCAGAGCTGAGCCTGGATTCTGTCCCCCAAGACAGGCCTCCCTGAGGCCCCTTCCCTGTCCAGGCCTGGTCCTTGTCATGCTCCTGGCCCAGCTTTCCCTCTGTCTCCCTCAGTAAGTCTTGTTCATTTTCCATTTCTTTGTCTCTCCTTCTCTCTGGCCATACTCATGTTCTCTTTGTCACCTTATAATCACTCCCTGTCTCTGTCTTCCTCTTCTCTCTGTTTCTCATCGATTTTTTAAAAAATTTTTATTTTCTTTATTTATTTTTTATACAGCAGGTTCTTTTTAGTGATCTATTTTATACATATTAGTGTATATATGTCAATCCCAATCGCCCAATTCCTCCCACCACCACCACCCCGCTGTTTCTCATCTTTCTGTGTCTCTGATTCCTGTTCTGTCCCATCTCTCTCTCTCTTCCTCTGTGTCTCTCTGGTCTCTCTACCTCCTGTCCCCCCACCTCCCTGAGGCCGAGTGTCTCCTAGTGGTGGCCAAGGACCATCAGAAGTGCAGGTTCCAGGGCTTGTCTGACTGAAACCAGAAGAGTCGGGCCTGATACCAAGCCTTTGGCTGTGGCCTGTCCCCAGGCAAGCAGAGATGGCCTGCCCTGCACCTCCCAGCCCTCCCAGCCCTCCACACACAAGCCTGGCCCCCTCCCCAGGCCAACAGGCAGTCACTACTGTCACTCAGCCCAGATCGTGGACCCTGGCCAGGCCAGGGGCTGGCTCAGGGAAACAAGGCTCAGCACTCTGCCAGAGGTGGCCTGAGCCCTTCTGTCCTGAGGAAAGTCCTTCCCCTCCCTGGGCCTCAGTCTGCACATCTGTGAAGCGACACCATTTAGACCACCTGACCACGCGGTCCCTGCCAAGCAGACTGTCCATGCTGTGACTCTGGGGATTCTCGAGGGACTTTGGACAGCACACTTCATCTCTCCGGGCCTACTTTCTCCTTCTGAAGGATGGGGCAAATAGCCCCCAGCCCATGGCGTGCGGCAGGCAAGGGCTTGTTGGGATCGTCCTTGACACTGGCCCTGGTATGTAACAGGTGCTCCGTGAAGGTCGCTTGTTATAATAGATGTAGTTTTTATGGGTCATAGTTGAGGCACTTGTTCTGCAGAAGGATACCGAGGCCAGAGAGAGAGTTTAGATGGGAAAATATTCAGATTTGGGGACATTCTTTGTGGCAAGGGGAGAGAGCTGGGCTATCTTTGGAATCAGGACAGCCCCGAACATCCAGGCTAACGAGCTCAGGATCCAAACCCAGTTTTCATTTTTACCTGCAGAGCCTCAGTTTCCTCATCTAGAAAATTGGGATCGCACAGTAGCTCCCTGGAGGGACGGAGACTTGAATGAGAGACTGAGAGACTATGCCTTGGGCTTGAAACCTCAGGTGACTGCAGGGACTTGGCCAGGACCGCCACCCAGGGAAGCCACCCAGTATGAGGCTGCAGGGAGGGGAGCGGACTGGGGTCCACAAGGAGCTCTTGCTCCATTTGATGGAGGCAGGCTTGGGCTGGCCAGAGCCCTATGTTCTCAAAGGAGGTAGTTTCATGTGATTTTTTTTTTTTTAAGTGTAGCTGATTTTTTCAAAACTAAGAGCAAAATATGACAGAGGGAGTGGGTCTGCAGCATCTCTGATGCGGGCTGCACCCTGTACCCCAGCCCATAATAGGCCTCAGTGGGTGTTAGCCATTGTTGTTGTTGCTGTCCCTACAGGCTGGGTGGCAGCAGATCGGTACTGAAGAATCACCTGTCCCTTACCACCACCCCTCCTGGCTTCCTGCTTCTGAGCCCCAGGTCCTGGCCACAAACAGGAGCTGCAAAAGGGAAGGCCCTTCTGGGCCTGGTCATGGTGACCCCAGGTGGGGGCCCCTGGGGTAGCATAGCCCCGTGGCCCAAGGGAAACAGCCCCTGACTACGAAGAAAGCAGCAAGGGGCTTCTGCATCTGCTGCTGTGTGATGCTGTTGGGATCCTAGCCCTTTCTGGGCCTCGGGGTCCTCATCTGTATGAGAGGGGCTGAGGGATGTGACCCTGGGCATGTCCTTTCCCTCTCTGAGCCTTGGTCTTTTCACAGGGCCGCTGTTCGGATTCTGGCTCAGGGCACAGTCTGCTGCTCTACAGCCCGGACAAGGCCCTTTCTCTCTCTGAGCCTGTTTCCTGTCAGGAACAGTGGGACGCCTCATACTTCCTTCTCACAGTGCTTCAGTGAGGGGTGCCCAGAGACAAAGCCTGGCAGTCTTTCTCTAGGGTCGTGGTTGGGAATTTGTTCATTCCACAAGCATTTATTAAGCAACAACTGTGTGCCAGGACCCTGGTGAGCAAGCCAGGCATGGCCCCAGGCCTCCTGAGTTCACATTTAGGGAGGGGAAGACAGATGTTAGACAGGCAGTGACAGTCCCTCATGATATGGGTCCCATGTTGGGAGAGCCTGGGGGTTAAAGGAGGCATCATGGATGGCTTCCTGGAGGTGGAGGTTCCAGGTAGAGATATGTAAGAGCAGATCTGTCCTTGGGACCAGCTGCCTGAGAAAACAGTATTCCCAGGGGCCCTGTCACACGTGGTATCACCCACGTGGTCTTTTTGTTTCCTTTTGCTTTAATAGTCTTATTTACTTATTTATTTATTTATTTTTGGCTATGTTGAGTCTTCGTTGCTGCACGCGGGCTTTCTCTAGTTACGGCGAGCGAGGGCTACTCTTCATTGCGGTGCGTGGGCTTCTCATTGCGGTGGATTCTCTTGCTGCAGAGCACGGGCTCTAGGCACGCAGGCTTTAGTAGTCGTGGCACACGGGCTCAGCAGTTATGGCTCACGGGCTTAGTTGCTCCGTGGCATGTGGGATCTTCCTGGACCAGGGATCGAACCTGTGTCCCCTGCATTGGCAGGCGGATTCTTAACCACCGCGCCACCAGGGAAGTCCTGCATTCACAAATTTTAAGTTCAAAAGGGAGTACGTGAAAAAGTCTCGACCGTGTAGGTTTTTTTCCCTTTTTTCACATAAATGGCTGTTTAGCACTTTGCTGTTTGCACTTACCAGTTTGTCCTGGATGTCCCTCCATAGCCACACATTAACAGTCACCCAGGCTTTTTTCCTAGCTACAGAGATGCCATAAACCAAATTAATTTGTCTGAGTCCCCCGGCAATGGACACAAAGGTTATTTTCAAAATTTCTATACCTGCAACAAAGCTGCAGTGAGTGAATCAGCTTGTCTGAGCTCACATGCTATTAAAACAGGTGCCAAGATTTAAAGAGACGATTTCACACCCACATCCTGATTGCTGGCTTCTCTTGAGAATTAGAAGGTCTGGCCTCCCTGGGCCCACACTCCCCCTTGGCAGTAGTCAGCCAGTTAGTGGCTACTGCTTTAGAAAGGGCACATGTGCTGTGGTATTCCACTGTCCCCACCCAGCCCACCTCACTCCTTCAAATCACCTGCCTGGCCCCTGGAGTTTGAGACCCTTCATCGGCACTGCCTCTTCTCCCTGTGGCTGGAGCCCTAGAGGGGATAACCAAGGCCTTATTTCTCCTGAATTCCTGACTCATTGCCTGGAGCCCTGCTTGATGGGAGGTTGGGCGGGGTCTGAACCTCCATGATTAAAAGCCGTTTGTAGCCTCTGCCTCCAAATAATTACCTACAAAAGGGGACAGGTGATGGGATGATGACAGTTAAAAAAAGAAGCTCATTAAAATTCCTTCACATGTCTCCAGAGAGAGCCCAAAGGGGCCCAAGAGACCAGTATTCTGGTCCTGTCTGCCACAGAATCAGCATGGGCAAGGCCAGCTTCATGGGCATCAGACCTGTGCACAGGGGGCCTGCGCTCAGAAGGGCCCCACCAGAAGGGCTTGGTTTAACACACCCGGCCCTGAGTGTCTGACCTTCAGCAGGCCCCGCCCCTTCTCCAGGCCTCGGTGACATCATCTGTGAAATGGGCAGGCAGTCCCTGCGTTCAGCCTGTAGTCAGCCCTGCAGACTCTCAGAACACAGTCGAAGAGCCCCCATGGGCCCAGCTCTGCCTGGCTTTGATCCTTGCTCCCTGGGCCTTTGCCACCCGCCCTGCACTCACCTCTCGCCTCCTCTCCCTGCAGGCAAGCGCTTCCAGGAGTGGTGCTGTGTGGTGCTGTGCTTCAGCCTCATCGCCCACAACACGGTCCACCTCCTGCTGCTGGCTCACTGGGAGCACACACCTCTTGTAATGCTGGGAGTCGGTGAGTGCCCGCAGCCCTGCTGCCCGCCTCGGTTTCCCCAGGGGCCAGGGACCTACCCAGTGTCTGCGCCACTCTGATAGCGACTTACACGTGTGTGTGTGGGGGTGGGTGTGCGCGCGCTTGTGTGCACACGAATGGGGTACAGGTTGTGGGAACCCTGGCTCCCATCTCAGTCGGTGGCACCTGCATCCTTCCTGTCACTTGGGCCAAAAACCTGGGTGTCATCCTCAGTTCCTTTCTCTCACATTCCACTCCAGAGCATCAGCAAATGCTCTTGGCTGTCCTTTCGAGATGCATCCAGCATCCATTACTGTCCACCTCTACATCCCCTCCCTGGTCCAGCACCACCCTCCAGCCTGGACTATGGTGGAAGCCTCCTCCCTGGTCTCCCCGCCTCCACCTCTGCCCCGCACTGTCCATTCTCCACAGGCAGCTGGGAGAATCCCGTTGGATCCTCCGTGAGGTCACGCCACTGGCCTGTTGTCCCCTGTATACTTAGAATAAAACACCAACTCCTCAGCACGGCCTGGCCCCAGCCCCGCCTCACATCATTTCCTTCCTCTCCTCTGGCTCACCCTGCTGCCGCCACAGTGGCCTCTCGCTGTGCCTCCACCAGGTGCTGTCAGGCACACCCCAGCTCAGGGCGTTTGCACATGCTGTTCCTGTGCCTGGAACTCTCTTCCAGCAGGTACCTGTGTGGTCCCCTGCCTCGTCTAGGTCACCTCCTCGGGGAGGCTCTCCCTCAACAATAGCAGCCCTGCCATACACCATCCCTCACCCCACTGTGTTATACAGTCTGTTTCTTTGTTTATTACCTGTCTCCCGCACTCAAATATCAGCTCCCTGAGAGTAGGGATTTTTGTCTGCTGCTGTGTCCCCAGCCCCAAGCACAAAGCCTCACACAGTAGGTGCTCGGTAAATATTTATTGAATCAGTGAATGAATGAGCTGCAGTGTATTAGTACCTGTTGAGTGTTTTCCATCGGTCAGTCCTCACCCATCCACAGACCTGGGGCGGGGGGGGTGGAGGCTGCAGTTATCATTTTCCAGACGAGGAGACCGAACCTCAGAGAAGGGACCGGCCAGAGTCACACCTCAAAACAGAGAGTACGACATAGTTCTTAATTCACTGTCTCCACTCCCAGGTCCTGGAGTGACTCAGTTCCTTCCTCTCCGCACACCGCCCCTCCCCTCTTCCCTCTAATTCAGGTGTTCATCCCTTCCCCCACCCTGGGCTCCCAGGCTGACAGGGCAGCGGCTGTGCCCTTGGTCCGCCTAGCCAGCCCCAAGTGTTCAGCTTCCACAGTCACATTAAAAGCATTCTGGTCACCTAAGCCAGTAGCGCTCAGGCCAGCTAATTGAGCCATCTGGGTCTGGGGTGGGGATAAGCATGTGCTGGGGGCGGACCAGCTGAAGGGGAAGGAGGTTAAGCCATCTAGTGCCAGGGAGCCTGGGCCCCGCCCACAGGAGCCAGACATGTCCTCTCTGCCCAGGGGTGAGAAGGACCTGCACCTCCAGCCTCTCTGCCTTGGAACAGCACATTCAAGGGCAGGGATGTAGACAGTGTGAGCCCCGACGCCCCATCTGGGGGTGGTCACGAGCAGGCCCCTACAGTCCTGGGTTCAAGTCCCAGCTCTGCCACTTCCTGGCTGTGTGGCCTTGGGCAAGTGTCAGTGCACCTCTGAGCCTTGTCTTCCACATCTGGAAAGTGAGACTGCTCACAGCCCCTGCCTCCTAGGGCCTTTGTGAGGGCAAAATGCAGGTGTGCATAACTGCTGAGAGGGCAGCAACTGAGTAGAGGTGAGGAGGGGACACCGCCCAACATTCACTCCCCAGGGCTCAGACCTTCTGCCTCAACGGTCAGTTTAACAGTGGATATTTCCCAAGCCTACCGTGTGCAAGACCCACGCTGGGCTCTTTTAACTCTTGGTGGCAACTGAGTGAGGAGGGTCTGATCCCTGTGCTCTGAGAGGCCAGGTGACTTGCCCATCGACCGTAACCCGGGCAGCAGCAGAGTCTGGGATTTCATATCCAGACCTGGCCGGGGACTACGCAGCCTCCAGTTGGCACTAGGAGGAAAGGGTGTTCTAGGCAGTGGGCCCAGTCTGGGCAGAGGATCAGTAGCACCAGAGCCCCCAGGTGTATGTTGTGTGAACCGGGAGGGTGGGCATCCCAGGCAGGTCGCTGCCTCCCTGGTCGGTTGGGACCAGATCCAAGAGACTTCGCTCCTGCCTGTGATAGCAGCCCTTCCACCCAGCACCTTTGCCTCTGGGCTGATAAGGGCAGACAATCCCCTGATAGTAGTGTTTGCACAGTTCCTAATGGATTTAAGTAGCTGCCCTGATTTGTGTGTTGACATGCCGGAAGTAAGGGCACCGTGCCAGCCTACACAGCCCACCTGCTGCTGTCTCCCAAGAGGTTCTGGTGCCCCTGAAACCAAGGGAGCCAGAAGCCCTGAAAAGGTGCCCAGTTAATAAATACAGACAGATGACGCAATCCTGGGTAGCAGAGTCAAGATAGGGGAGCTGGCGGCGAAGAGGAGAGGTAAGAGGTCAGGGAAGGCTCTCTGGAAAAGTGACATTTGCACAGAGACCTGAAGGAGGTGAGGGAGGGGAGGCAAACAGTTGTCCCTGGGGTGTCCCAGGCAGAGGGAACAGCAAGTGCTGCAAAGGCCTTGAGGCTGGGGTGAGCCCTGAGCATTTGGAGGATAGAGAGGAGGCCCGTGTGGCCTGAGAAAACTAACCAAAGGAAAAGTAGTTGGTGGCAGCTGAGGCACAGCTGGGGGCAGTGGGGGCAGGTCGTGTAGGGCCTTGAAGGCCATGGTCTGGATTGGGGGTTTTATTCTACAGGCCGTGAGAAGCCACTGGCGATTTTCCCACAGGGAGCTGACATCATCTCATGCTGCAGGGAGGATGGATGGGGGCAGGGAGGGCCAGAGAGGAGGTGAAGGTGGTGGCCCGGAACCCTGTAGGGCAGTGGAGGTGGTGAAAAGTCGTCAGATTCTGGGTGAGCTGTGAAAGATGGGCACCAGAATGTGCTGTCAGGTTGGCTGTGGAGGGGAGGGGGGAGGGGTCAGTGGCATGAACTATGGAAGAAGGGACCGGGAGGAGGTTAGAGGACCCGCGTGAGGGGAGATGCTTGGGATGCCTGCCTGAGGGCCAAGGGAAGGTGTTGAGCAGGAAATTGGAAATCCGGAAATCTGGGTGTCCTGAGAGTAGAGATGGTGTTTGAAGCCCAGATGCTGGCAGAGGGCCCCGGGGTGGGGCGGAGGGACTGTGTGCGAGCACAGGAGAGGCCCCCGAGGCCTCCCGTGCTTGGGACGGGGAGAGGAGGAAGAGCCAGCCAAGGGGGAGAAAGGGGAGCTGGGCAGGCTTGCACAGGCTGAGAGGAGAATGTGTTTCCAGAAGACTCGGGGATCAACTGGGAGCAGCCAGCTGAGCAGAGCAGCAAGATGGGGCAGCGAGGGGACCACCGGATTTGGCCCCGTGGAGGTCATTAGTGACCTTGACAAGGACAGTGTGAATGAGTAATAAATGAGTGGCCCCGGGAGCCCCGAGCTATTTGCCGCACTTGGGGAAACTGGAGGGAAAGTGTGAGGGCTCTGAGCCAGTGCCTGAAGGAGTGAGTGGGAGTTTCTGGCAGACAAGTGGGGGGGGGGGGCAGGGGTTCCAGGCAGGGGGCACAGTGAATGCAAAGGTCAGCACTCGCAGGGCCCCAGGTCATGGCCAGCCTTGTAGGTCAGGTGCGAAGTCTCCACGGGATCCGAGCTGAAAGGTGGTAAAGACAGGCTTTGGCCCCAGGACTGTAGGGACCAGCCTTCAGCAGTGTCTGCCTCTGTCTCAGCCCCTCTGCCTCCACACCAGGCCTTGAGGTGGGCAGGGCACGAAGAAGTCCCAGCCAGGTGACCTGTGGGGAGATGGAGGCCCCAAGGGGCCCAGGGACTATCTCAAGGTCACCTGGTGAGTCAGGGTAGCCTGGAATGAATCATCATCTCCTATGCTGTCCCAGTGTCCTACAGGCAGGGTGGTAACTAGGCCCAAGCTGCCCCCAGAGTGAACCAGCCACCAGGCGCTGACACCAGCATTGGGACAAAGAAGCTTCTGTGTGCCCGCCTCTGCCACCTCTACCCCCATTAAAGAGGACTTGGGCAGCAGGCCTGAAGGCCTGGAGTTGCTCCTCTAGAAACAGCCACCGCCCATAGATCACAGAGCCGTTTCCTCCCTTGGGGGGGGGGGGGTGGGCTCTGTCCCTCCAAAAAATATTCCTGACGTCTGCCTAAAGCCCACATCCCTCCCTGCTCAGCAGCCTGACAAGGCCAGGGGCTTGAGGCTCAGAGAGAGGAATAATATTTAACTACTAACTGTAGCTACATTCGGGGAGCACTTGCTATGTCCCAAGGATTAGCCCACTGTTACTAACTGACTGTAGTTAAGTAAGTACCATTAATGTCCCCATTTCCCAGACGTGGACGTGAAGGCTCAGCATCATCATGAATGGCCCTCGCCTTGGTCTCTGGCCACTCGCCAGCAGCCCTGACCACCTCGGGGCAGCCCTCACCCTTCAGGTCTCCTTTCCTCCTCTGGCACGTGGGGTGTGGTGGGGCCTATCACAATGGACGTGATGTGAGATAATACACTTCTTTTTTTTTTTTTTTTGCCACATCTAGTGGCACGCGGGATCCTAGTTCCCCGACCAGGGATCGAACACGTGCTCCCTGCAGCGGGGGCACGCAGTCCTAACCACTGGACCGCCGGGGAAGTCCCAATACACGTTTTTTTAAATGGACTTTATTTTTTAGGACAGCTTTAGATTTACAGAAGATGAGCAGATAGTACATCGAGTTCCCATATATGCCCTGCCCCCAATTTCCCTTATTATTAACATCTTATCTTACTATCATACGTTTGTTACAATTAATACACCAATATGGATACGTTATTATGAACTAAAGTCCATAGTTTATTCAGATGTCCTTAGTTTTTAGCTAATGTCCTTTTTCTGTTCCAGGATCCCATGCAGGATTCCACATCACGTTTAGTTGTCACGTCCCTTGAGGCTTCTTAGCTGTGAGAGTTTCTCAGGTTTTCCCTGTTTTCAGTGATCTGAACAGTTTGGAGGAGTGCTCGTAGGATGCCCATCTGCTGGAACTCGTCTGGTGTTTTTTTTAGTGGGTTATGTGTCTTGGGGAGGAAGCGCTCAGAGGGCAAGTGCCATTTTCATCACCTCGTAGCAAGGGTATGTACCGTCAGCATGACTTATCCCCATGATGTTGACCTTGACCACCTGGCCCAAGTGGTATTTGTCAGGTTTCTCCACTGTAAAGTTACTCTCTTCCCACCCCCCCACCCCGCTTCTGTACTGTATTCCCCTTGGAGAGAAGTCACTGTGTACAGCCCATATTTAATCTGTGGGGAGTTGTACACCTGATGATGCACGTTTGTTTTTTTTTTTTTTTTTTGATGATGCACTTTTTAACACCTTTGACAAAGCACCCAGCACACAGGAAGCACCCCAATGTTAACGGTGATCACAAAACGTTTTTCTAATATTGTTTTTATTATCATTGTTATCATGTGTAAGGATTAAATGCTTAGGACGATTAAGGAGATAAGATGTATAACCAGCTTAGGACTGGCCTTGGTACAGTTTAGGGATTAAGAGAGATAAAACGTTTAAGGTTCTGGCACAGAGCCTGGTAACTATAAATGCTCAATAAATGTCCAGTAAAAGTAAATAAATAAATAAATGGATGGATGGATGGATAGATAGATAGATAGCTGACGTCTTTACCCTAAGAAGATGAGGGCATAGATCTTCACACAGGCTTGTGAATGCATGTTCACAGGAGCCTGAGTCATACCAGCCCCAACCTGGAAACAACCTAGTCGTCCAAGAGCAAAAACAGATAAATGTACTGTGGTACATCCAGATGGTGGAATGCTACTCAGCAATAAAAAGGATGAACTCCTGATACACACAACCACATGGATGACTCTGGAAGCATTATGCTAGTGAAGGAAGCTAGACCCAAAAAAGCACATACCATAAGAATCGATTTGTATAAAGTTCTAGAATTGGCCAAACCAAAGTATAATTATGGGAAGCAGATTGGTGGTTGCATGGAACAGGGGTTGGGAGGCACTAGGGGGACTGCTGGGGGGCTGCGTTCTCCTGAAGGCAGCATTTAGGGGCAGGATTAGTCCAAGCTGTTGGGACAGGGGCTCAAGAGGCACCTTAGCTGACCCTTCGCTGTGCAAGTGAAGATGCTGAGGCCCAGAGGGGGCAAAGGGCTTGCCCAGGGTCATACAGCAATATGGTAGCAAGAGATGAGGCCCCCGACCCTTGATCTAGCTCCCCCTTAGCTCTTGGCCACAGTGCCTCTAGTCCCTCCTGGTAGACGCAAGGCAGTGTGTCCACAGCATCCTGTGTAGCTTGCAGTAGGAGCTCTATTAATGCCCCTGGACCTACTGAGGTACAGATTAAGGGCGTGAAAGCATGCTGGGTTTGGAGGCTGGTAGACTCACCTCTTCCCATCCCATGGCTGCCACTTCCAAGCCACGGGACCAGGGGTGATGCTTCAACCTCCCTGAACCCCTTTCCTCATCAGAGAAGTGGGGAAAATAAATGAGGCTGTCACCTCAGATGGTGACAAGTGCTGTGAAAGAAGTAAAGCAGGGAGATGTGACCGAGAGCACCTGCCTGGGAGGAGGGCTTCGCCAGGGGGTTGGTGATGTTTGCTCTGAGCTAGAAGGCTGAAGCGGAGCCAGCCACTCGGGGATCTTCAGGGAGAGGGTGGGGTGCCAGGTAGAGGAACAGCAAGTGCAAACGCCCTAGGCTTCGCCAGATTCCCCAGCCCCTTCCCCAGCCCAGGTCCACCCTCCCAGCACCGTCACTAAGGAGCATGACTCCCTAGCCCTGGGCAGGGCCTTGTGTGCACTGGCCTTTGAGCCCTGCCAAGCCCTCCCCTCTCCCCAGCCCAGCCACCCATGCAGTGTCACCCCCTTCCCCGCCCTGTCCTTTGGCTTCTGCATGCCAGAAGGTGCTGTATGTCTCCACCTGGCGGCCCACTTGTCACCAGGAACTTGCAATGTATGCAGCTGTATCTCCCCTGCCCCCCGCCATCCCTCCCATGTTTGGCATATGTGGGGTGGATGCTCCAGGGCCTCTGGAAAGCCTTCATTCACAGCCACCCATGACTCGGGCCCACACACCAGAGCTGCACGTCCACAGTGACCCACACACTCACTCTTGCTCCCTCGCTCATGAGTCCTGCTCTCCAGGGAGGCATCTAGGGGATTTTCTCAACCTTCATAGTACCTCAGGGCCCTGGTCCCCTGTCACCAAGGGGCTATGGGACCTAGCAGAATTCGAATAACCTTTAAATGGCCCAGCTGGCCCTTGGACAACCAGTTCACACCGAGAAACAGTCTGGGAGGGGAGGAGGGGTTGCCTGAAGTCACGTGACCCAGTGGGCTGCATTTACCAGCACTTAAAAGTGCATTTGTTTTGTGTATTTGTTTACAACTTCCTCCCCCCACCCCCACCCCCATATCTCTGTCCCAACGACATGAGCTCAATGTCTGATGCACCTCTGGCTCTAGAGCTTGGCACACAGTAGGTCCTCACAGAATGTCGCTTGATAGACTGAATGACTGAATAACAACAATAATAATATGTATTGAGGGCTCACTATGTGCCCCACACTGTACTTAATGCTTTACATTGATTCATTCAACAAATGTTTATTTACTGAACCATATTATGTGCGAGGAATTGGAATGTAGCCAATGTAAACGCAAGACTAAAATCCCTGTCTTTGTGGAGCTGATATTCTTGTAGGGGAGACAGTAAACAAACAGAAATGAAGTCCAAGGTGATAGGTGCTCGGAAAAGAAGATAGGTGCTAGGAAATGCTGGAAGATGGGAATGGTTACAATTTTAGATCAGGTGTCCCCGGAAGACCTTTGAGGCAAAGATCTAAAGGAAGTGAGGGAGTGAGCTGTGTTACCTCTTGGGAAAGAATGTTCCAGCAGAGTGAAGAGCAAATGCAGAGACCCAGAGGCATGTAGGGGGGTGTAAGGGAAGGGGAACATGCCAGTAGGGCTGAGACACAGAGGGAGGGGAGCGTGATGGGGGTGGCACTGGTGTGTTACCTTGGGCAGCTTGCTGGCCACTCCACCTCGGTTTCCGCATGTGGACAGTATCGTGGTGCATCCTTCTGTGTTATATTTGGACCCCAAGGCAGGTTAAGAGCCCAGCTCTGCCACTTGCCATCTATGCGACCTCAGTCTAGTTATTTCTGTTCTCCAAGCCTCAGTTTCCGCCCCTATAAAGTAAGAGTAAAAATGGTACCAACTTCTAACAGATTGTGAGAATTCGTTAAGATCAAGCATGTAAAGCACTTGTGTCTGGCACTGAGAAAGTGCTCAATAAATGGTAGCTGCTGTGGTTTTTTTAATCATCATCATTCGTATCCATCTAGAGGAAACTGGGGCACAGAGAGGTTGAGTAACATGCCCAGTGTCACACAGCTAGTGAGTGACAGCTGGAATGTGAGTCCAGATGTAACAGCACGTAATCTCTGTATTATACTGAACCCTCAAGTGAGCGAATGGTTTGGGGGTCTCTGAGGGGACTTCACTCCAGTTCTGAACAAATTCAGAACGAAGACAAGGAAAAGGCTGCTGGAGGTCAAATTATCACACTTACTGTTGATAAAAATTAGGTTGCGGGGAACGTGGCTTCCACGTGGACCTAAGGTACTTCCCGACACCAAACCCCAGAAGGACATTTTCATCCGGTTACCAGCAGCACTGGGGCAGAGTGGGCTTCCCTACATGGGGCGATTGGGGGTCAGAGAGAAAGGGACAGTTGGCTCCTAATAGGGAAAGGTTGGGCTGATATGAGCATGCCCGGTTTACTCTCTCCAGACTCACCGAGCAAATGAGGCCCCACATCTCCCTGGGGAAGAGCAAGTAAAGAGACAGACTGAGGCCAGGAATGTTATTCCTGAGACTCCATTCACAGGGAACAAAGTGTCCCAAGCAGAGAAGGGACACCTTCTGCCCCAACAAATGAGTGAATGAGTGAGCGAGCAAGTGAGTGACTTCCTGATTTGGGGTGGGGAGTGGGCAGGGATCTCCCTCTTGTCCACCGCCCCCCCACCCCCCCAGCTCATGCTCTTCTTGTCCACAGTTGCAGGGGCTCTCATTGCTGACTTCTTGTCTGGCGTGGTGCACTGGGGAGCCGACACCTGGGGCTCCGTGGAGCTGCCCATCGTGGGGAAGGTGCGTATGTTGACCCAGCCCCGAAGCCCAGCCCATGTCCTCCAGGAGGAGGTCGGGCTGTCTGACCTTGGGTGAGTCCCCTTTCCTCTCTGAGCCTGTTTCCCTATCTGAAAGATGGGAACTGTGGTTCCAGCCTGACCCCCATGCCCCTCCTCCAAGACTAGAACAAGAATCCCCTGGGGTTTTCTGGAAGCATCAGGCGTGGGACAGAGAGCTTTGATACATGTCCACCTCACCGGAACCCCTTGAGTTTGGGGACCACGCCACATCTTATTCTCCTTTGCCTTCCCTGCCACACCTCACTGTTTCCATTGAACTTTATCTTGAGTCAGTCTGACTTTTTTGATTGTGGTAGAAAATCTGGTACAAACTTAACCAAAGAAAGGTACTAACTCATGTAATGAAAATTTTAGGAGTAGAGCCAAATTAGGGCATGGCTGGGTCCAGTGAGACGGACAGACCATATTCTTTGGACTCAGTCCGTCTCCATGTCTGTCTCTGCTGGCTCCACTCTCGTGTAGGCTTTCCCCTACACGAGAAGGTGGGGAAAGGTGGCCAGGATGGCTCACAGCTGCCTAGACTTCCATCCTCCCAGCTCAGTGCCCCCAGTAGAAGAACTCCCCTTTCCCATAGTTTCGGCCAGAGTCCCATGGCTCATTCCCATTGGCCCAGCTTGGATCACACACCCATCCTTCATCCAGTCACGGTGGCCAGAGGGATGGGGTGCTCTGATTGGCCAGGCCAGGGTCCCGTGCTTACTCTTAACTAGGGGCGGAGGAGTCAGCCCATTGGAACAACTGGTACTAAAAGAAGGGGAGGCTGTTACCAGAAGGAGGGGCCTGGACGTCGGAAAGAAAGGGTCCTGCCTGTCACTGGGAGGGGCCTCCTCAATTGCCTTAGGGTAGGAAAGGAGGGTGGAGATTGTCTCCAAACCCCCCCATAGCCCAGGTCAGGAGACTGAGGCCCACAGGGGGGCAGTACCAGCCCAAGGTCCCCACCAGGTCATTTCGACCCATCTTGCACTAAAGCTGTTAGACCCAGACCCTGAAGGCTGGGTGGGATCTGCAGCAGTGACGTGGTGGGACAGCATCTCAAAGGCAAGGAGGTGAGCCGGCGCGGAGTGTGTGCAGGAAGTCGGGGAGAGTGGCTGACCACCATAGGCTGACTGGTCGGATGGATCCCCTCTCCCGCCCCCCTACCCCACCCAGGCTTTCATCCGGCCATTCCGGGAGCATCACATTGACCCGACAGCCATTACGCGGCACGACTTCATTGAGACCAATGGGGACAACTGCCTGGTGACGCTGCTACCGCTGTTAAACATGGCCTACAAGTTCCGCACCCAGAGCCCAGGTAAGAGTGCCCCCTGGTGGGCCTTCAGGGAGCCATTGGGGACAGGCACACACGCACCCCTCCCATGAGTCTCCTGTAGCTTGTGTGTATGTTTGCCGCTCACTGTATTAGAAAAAGTTTTAGTTTCCCTCATGTAAAATTGGGATATTTGACATAAAGATCTGTGTTTCCAGCTTCTCTTGAACAATCCGATCTGGCCACCCTGGGTCTTTGTTCCCACTTGGCTGTACTGGGCCAGAGCTGAGCTGCAGGGGCACCCCCTTAGACAGAGATGCACGCTTTCCACTTTGCCACAGTCCCCACTACTCCCTGCTGTCCAATGCCTGGCCTGCCTTGCTCATTTGAATTACCTCCCTGGCCCTGAGGGCTTCTGGTTTTGCTGTCTGGGCTTAGTGGAAAGAGTATGTGTAGCCTGCCAACCCCGTCCTGAGTTCAGACCTCTGCCGTGACTACTACCTGGGGGAGGAAGCTTGTGCCAAAGCAAGTCACTTCACCTCTCTGAAGCTCAGCGACCTCGTCTGTCAGGTGGGGGATGAGTCCTTCCCCTGTGCCAGATGCTGTCCTAACAGTTTGACACGGTGCTGGTCTTTAGAGCAGCCCCGCTGCGGGCAGATGTGATGAATGTCTGTGGTGTTGGGGGTGCTGCCCCGCCCACCTCCTCTTCCCCAAAGGGGACACCCGTCCCCCAGCTGCTGTGAGCATCCAGCTGCCCCTTCTGAGAACTGCCAGGGCAGGTCCCGCCTCTTCCCTTGGGATAAGCCTGAAGCCAGTGACAAAAAAAAAAAGCCTGCAAAAGCGAGCCCCCCGGCCTCTGAGTGGGACCAACTCTATGGAGTCATTAACATTTCAGACCCCCACCCCCACCCCACCAGGATCAGGCTGAGACAAGACTCCCCCCACCCCATCTTTGCTTAACTCTTCCCCTGCCCTGTCCTGCTTTCCTCACTCCCTCAGATATTTTTCCAGAAGAGAGGATTTCCCGCCCCCCCCACCCCCACCAGTCAGATAACACATGGGCACATGAATCCTTGTCTCAGGCTCTGCTTCTAGGGAATCTGGACAAAGACTTACTCTCATTTCGTTGTTGAGGAGCTTGAGACTCAAAGAGGTAGAGTCGTTGACCCAAGTTCGTACAGTTAAGAAATGTCAGAGCAGGGGGGAATTCCCTGGTGGTCCAGGGGTTAGGACTCCGCGCTTTCACTGCCGAGGGCCCAGGTTCAATCCCTGGTCGGGGAACTAAGATCCCACAAGCTGCGTGGCATGACCGAAAAAGAAAAAGAAATGTCAGAGTAGGGATCTGCACCCAGCTCTGCCTCATTCCAGAGCCCACATTCTTAACTATTACCTATGCTTATTCCATTCTGCCTACTGAGCAGAAGAGGAGACTGAGGCCCAGAGGGGAGTCTGAGCTTGCCCAAGTTCACTTGGGAGGTTGGAAAGAGGCCTGGGTGCTATCCTGGGAAGGGAGCTGGGCCAGGCTGGCAGTGGGCCCCCACCCTGTAGACAGCTGTATGGGGCCTATGGTCACCCCCCCCTCTACCCACGCTGCAGAAGTCCTGGAGCAGCTGTACCCCTGGGAATGCTTCGTCTTCTGCCTGATCATCTTCGGTACCTTCACCAACCAGATCCACAAGTGGTCACACACGTACTTTGGGCTGCCGCGCTGGGTCGTCCTCCTGCAGGACTGGCATGTCATCCTGCCTCGTAAACACCATCGCATCCACCACGTCTCACCCCACGAGACCTACTTCTGCATCACCACAGGTGCGGCTATAGGGTAGCGTGGAATGGGCTGCCCCCACTCTGACTGCAGCTCCATCCTTAGGATCAAGGGGCACAGGTCACAGTGGGAGGTGGTGCAGTCCTGCAGGAACATTCTCTCAGAACACACGTTTCTTGAGCATCTACTACGTGCCAGGCACTCTTCTAGGTGCCAAGGACACAGCAGTAAACAAGACAGACACACACACACACATACCCCCTTCATGGAGTTGTGATTCCAACCACCCATCCATCCAGCAGATATTTATTGAGCACCTACTATGTGCCATAGCACTGAACAAAACAGGCAAAAATCCCTACCTTTATAGCATTCACATTCTAAGAGGGGACATTCCAAGCACTAAAAAACAAGTGCTATATCTGATTGTCCTAACTGCTATGGAGGAAAATAATGCAGAGGATAGGAGAGGGAAATGGGGAGCTTCACCCTTTAAATAGGGTGGTCAGGGAAGGCCTCGCTGAGAAGGTGACATTTGAACTGAGGAAGAGAGTCATGCAGATCTGGAGGAAGAGCTTTCCAGGCAGCAGGAGCAGTAGGTGAAGGGCCTTGGAGGCAGGAACCACATGCCTGGTTTGTTTGAGGAGCAGCAAGGCGGCTAGTGTGGCTTCAGTGAGAGGCGTGAGGGGTAGAAGGGTCGGAGAGATGGCAGAGTCCAGGTGTGAGAAATGCTGTGAGGGCAAACAAAGCAGGATGAAGGGCAGAGAGTCATGGGGGAAGGGGGCGTAGCTGTTGATAAAGGAGATCGGAAATCTGGAAAAAGGGGGGTTCCCTGCAGATAAATAGGGACAGATCAGTCCAGGCAGAGGGAACAGCAAGTACACAGAGGCCCTGCGGCAGGAACAGGTGACCCAGGAGTAGTAAGGAGGCCCACATGCTGTTGGTAGTTAATGGGCCAGTGCCAAAGAGGTGAGATGAGGTGAGGCGACCAGGTTTTCCAGGGGCAGCTGGGTATCTTTTTAAGGTTAAGTATACCACACGTGCTGTTAAGTCAGACCAACTTGGGCGTAGCCTTCAGCTCCTCCACATGTGACTTGCGGAGGCTCACAAGCCTCCCTGGTTATCGTTTTTCTCATTCACAAGATGGGGCTACAGCTACCTCCTTCGCATACCAGCTCCCAGGGCTGGGGTGTGAGTGGTAAGGTGGCAGATGCAAAGTGCTTGGCACATAGTAGGTACTCAGTAAGCTACTGGTTTGGGGGCAGGGGTTGGGGTGTTTGGTTTGGTTTTGGGGGGGTTTTGTTTTGTTTTTGTTTCTTGGGGATTTTTGCCTTTCTGGAAGCAGAACTGAGAGCCACAAAAAAACATTTTTTGTACACCCTAAAGTCATGCTTTCTAGGAGCAGTTGGAGGGGTTAGAATTTAGGCTGTTGTGGAGATCATTTAACTGCTCAACCAGAACTGGGATCAGTCTTGGTTTGGCCATATACTAATTGGGAAACTCTCCTCCAAGGCTCAGTCTTTTTTTTTTTTTTTTAAATTAATTAATTAATTTTAATTTTGGCCGTGTTGGGTCTTCGTTGCTTCGTGTGGGCTTTCTCTAGTTGCGGGCAAGCGGGGGGTTACTCTGTTGTGGTGCGCAGGCTTCTCTTGTTGTGGAGCACAGGCTGTAGGTGTGCGGGCTTCAGTAGTTGTGGCTCGTGGGCTCTAGAGTGCAGGCTCAGTAGTTGTGGCGCATGGGCTTAGTTGCTCCACGGCATGTTCATCTTCCCAGACCAGGGCTCGAACCTGTGTCCCGTGCATTGGCAGGCGGATTCCTAACCACTGCGCCACCAGGGAAGTCCCCAAGACTCAGTCTTCTCATGTGGAAAGTGGGACTAATAATAGTATGTACTTCAAGGTTCAGGTGGTAGACTGTAATACAGATTAAATAAGATTATGAGCACTGTTCATTGAGCACCTACCATATGCCAGGCATCATCCTAGGCAGTGGGACAACAGTGAAACAACATGAGGTTCTACTCTTTGGAGCTGACATTCTAGTTGGGAGTTGGGGATAAAAACCAATACAAAACAGGGAGGTGACAAATTAATGAGATTGGTTACAGGTTATCATAAAAGCTGTAAAGAAATAAGAAAGGGTGACGTGACAGGACAGGAGCACTGCTAAGCGGTAGTCAGGGAAGGCTTCCTGGAAGAGGTAGCATTAGAGCCAAATGATAAGAAACATTGCCTCCATGCCTGGCATATAGTAAGCACTCAATAAGAAGGTGAATGAGGGGATGAAGTCATATCTGAGCAGCCTCTAAACCCATTGGTGGGAAGCCCCTGTCCCAAAATTCCTCGGTCAGTCCTTGTCCCCTGCCTCCTGCAGACTTAACTCTGTTCCTCCCCTGCCCGAGGCAGGGCCAGCTCTCTCTCTACGTCCTCTCACTGCTGCTCTCCCATTCAACCCCTCCGCACACCCCCCTGCCCTGTTTCCACTGCAGGCTGGCTCAACTACCCTCTCGAGAAGATGGGCTTCTGGAGACGCCTAGAGGACATTATCCAGGGCCTGACAGGCGAGAAGCCTCGGGCAGACGACATGAAATGGGCACAGAAGGTCAAATAACTCCTCCGGGCCACCACCTCTTTGCCAACCTTACCCAGCTCCCCCAAACCGAAGCCATCTGCCAAATTCCAGCCTCCTTGCGCTGGCCCATCCAGGTGGAGAGGACACCTCCTGGGCTGGGCCCGGGCACCCCCAGCCCACCCCTTGTGACACAGAATACTTGAGCCACTGATTTTTTTCATTTCCTTTTTTTCGTTTTCTTTCCTTGACCCCTCCCCAGCCACCTGAACTGCTCTGTCTGCCAAACCTGACTCTGCAAAAAAAAAAGAAAAAAAAAGAGCCCCACCCTGCCAGCCATCCCTTGGGTTGAGGAGAAGTTCACCAACTCCCCACACTCCCACCACCCCTTGCCCCACTGGGCAGCCCTTCAGTGTGGCTGGTATTGGGGCACTGAGTCGTCTGTTCCTCTTTGCCCTCAGTGGTCTAGGAGCCCCCAGGCACACCTAACTGTCCCTGGAGCATTACCCTGCCATGGACCTGCAGACTGACCCCCAAGGCCTGGGTGGATAGACAGCCCCAGTCACCACCTTCAGCCTAGCTTGTCCACCCAAGGATGGCAAAGTGCAGCAAGGGTCTGGGGGCAGCTGGCCAGACGAGGCTGGAATTTCCTGATCAAGTCTGGATCCCCCTTCTTCCCCACCCCTCCCCCATCTGCCAATGTGATTTCAGCCAGAGCTGATGTGTCTAATCAGAGGATGTCTTCAAAGGGCACAGCCCCTGCAAAGGGTCTTTGTCATTTGGAAGGGGACACAGTGTCCCCTCTGGCCGGGGGTATGTCAGAGAAGGAAGAGTGGGGCTTTTTTGTTTCGGTTATTTTTTTTTTTTAACGGTGCTTGCTTGTTTAATGTAAATAATAGAAAGCCTTAATATCTTTTCTGTAACACGGAGTAATATTTTAATGTCATGTTTTGGATGTACATAATATATTTATAACAAAGCAGCAAGAGTCTACTTAACCTCGCTGCCTCGTATTTCCTGGTTGCCTGGGGGAAGGGAAGTAAGGAGCCTGGAGGGTGAGGCCCCACCCCTACCCTATTCCCAGCTTCCCTCACAACGCTGGGCTAAGGATGAGGTCTTTGTCATCTAAGACAGTGAATCAATGTCGACATCTGCTCCAAACACTTTTGGAAGGGACCCGTGATTTGGTGAGGAATGGTCTTCATGCAGAAAATCATGGTGATAGAGTAACAAAGGCTGATCCTTATGGGTGAATTCCTTTGGCAAATGTTTGTCGGCACCTAATGTGTGCCAGGCTCTGGCCTGGACACCGGGGCATGGAAGTGAACAAACAAACAAGGATTTACCCCGATGGAGCTGACCTCCTGGGGAGAGAGACAATAAACTTAAATAAATGCACATGGACATTCAGACGGTGATTTGTAAAGAAAATCAAACATCTCGGGATTACATCAGAAAGGCAGGGTGAGGCTGCTTTGGCAGGGTGGTCAGGGAGGGCCTCTCTGAGGAGATGACGTCTGAGCTGAGACCTGGAGGAGGAGATAGAACCAAATGGGGAAAGAACTGGAGGGAAAGCCTTCCTGGCTGGAGAAGTGCAAAGGCCCTGAGGCAGGAACAAACCTGGGGTTTTTAAGAGAGTGTGGCTGGATGGGAGTGAGCAAGGGGAAAGTGGAAGATGAGGTTTGAAAAATAGGAACTAGTTGTATGGAACCTCACAGGCAAGTCGGGAGACTGGACATTTTAAACAAGTATCTCGTTCATTTATTCATTGAACAAATATGAGGCATTTCCTATGTGCCAGGCACTGGGATTCAGTAGTGGACACAACAGATTTACAATCAATATCTAGTCTGGGCTAGATAGTTGCTGTAATAGTAACCAGGAAAAACAAAATCTTGTTGGGGACAGAGAAATGATAAAAGACTCTTTAGAGCAGTCACAGATAAAGTTTTTTTAATGTGACCCATAACTTCATTTTAAAGTTTGCTCGCCACTAGACTTGATTTTTAACTGTCTGAGGGGACCACAAAAGGAAGGGGTATTAGAATTCTTCAACTCTAAGTGACAGAAACCATAACTTAAGCAAAAATTAATAGCTAAAGTAATTTTATTAACTCATATAACTGAAAAGGTCAGAGGTGTTTCTGACAAGGTTTGGCAGGACTCAGGGGCTCACATGATTCATCAGAACTTAGTCTCTCTGTCTAGCTCTGTTTTTCTCTGAGTTGAGACTTGACATTGGACCAGCTCAACTCCTCAGTAGAAAAAGTCTCCCTTCCCAGCAGCTGCAGCAAAAGCCCCAGGGCAGGCTCTTATTGGCCTGGATTGGGTCACGTGCCTGTCCCTGAACCAACTCTTTGTGGTGGTAGTGAAGTGTTCTGATTGGCCAGGGCTGAAATATCCACCTGAAGTTGCAGAAGTGGGATCAACACTTCCCAAGTCACAGGATGAGAGAAGGGAGAGATGGTTCCCAAAAGAAAACTTAAGGTGCAGTGGGTGGGGCAGACAGCCAAAATCAGCACCAGGTAAGCAGCCTTGGGGCTGCAGGGGTTGCTTTCCTATTCCCAGGCTCTGCTGGGGGTATACTTCTAGGCCCTACCAATGTTTTAGTTCCCCCAGAAGCCAGCAAGAACAAACAGCGTGAGTCCAGAGAGGTGAAGTGACTTGTCCAAGACCACACAGCTAGTGAGGCAGAGCCAGCCCTCACACTCAGACCATCTTGCTGCTCCTGAATCCCAAGGACTGGAGAAATACTTTTCAAAACCAGAGGGACATATGTTTTGGGTCAGGTCTGGGAAAGTTGGGGTCATTTGTGAGATGGGAAGATTCCAAAAAGTCCCTATTGAGGGCCGGGGAGCAGGAAATGCGAACACCTACTGAACACTTACTACAGGCCAGATGCGGAGAGCTCCGTGCGTGGGTCCCCTCAAGCAGTCCCTGCAGCTCTGAGAGGTGAGTACACCTAGCCCCATTTTTTCCAAATGAGGGAACAGGCACAGAGGTCAAATAACATACCAAACGTCACACAGATGGTAGGTAGCAGGGCTGGAATCTGAGCCCTGATCTAACGCTGAGCTCTAGCAGCTTTCACACGCACCCGGAGCCCCCGTGGAGGGAGGGAGGTGAGGAGGCAGGTGGCCAGTGAGAAACGTGTCTCCTATGAGAAAGCAGCAACAGATCAGGATGAGAAACAGCAGCTAACACTGAGGACTGAGATGCCCTGGAGACATCAGGCCCCAGAGGGCAGCTGCTACTCCTATCAGTTGAGTAAAGAGGAGCCAGAAAATCCGTATTTTTTAAATGCTGACTCCATTCTTTATACATACGGTGGGCAAAATAGAACAGGTATATAGGCCAATTTCTGCCCGTAACTTACCAGCTGGTGCAGGGACGGCCTGATTTTGGGTGGATTTGTGCTGCTATCTGGTGGTGGAGTGGGGCAGGTGGCAGTGCGGAGCAAATACATGGGTTTCCAGCTCCACTGGGAAACGTCACGCATCGCCCCCCCTTTGCTGACTTGTCCTTAGAGGGGGTCTGGGCAGGGCGCCTGCTCCCCAAGTTAACCCCACCCCCTTTTGATAAATCTAAAAATTTCAAGCTAACCTTTTAAACATGATTTTGTAATAGGTAATGCATGCATAAGGTAAGGAATAATAAACAATACAGGGGTCAGCTGACTGGCCAGTAGACCAGATCTGTCCCACCTGTTTTTCTGCTGTCCCCCATTAGCATTTTGTTTTTAATAGTGGGGGGAATAAAGAATATTTCCTAACACACGACATTCAAATTCAGTGTCAATCGTAAAGTTTTACTGACACACAGCCATTCATTTGCATAGTGTCTATGGCTGCTTTTTCAATACAGCAGCAGAGTCAAGAGACCAAACAACCCACAAAACCTAAAATATTTACTATCTGGCCCTTTACAGAAAAAAATTTACCAACTCCAGGTCTAGAGTGCTCCCCATTCATGTTCCCCCAAGCCCTCATTTCTCTTCCCCAGAGCCCATCATTTTGATAAGACCCTTGCAAGTCGCTTACATAGGCCCAGAGTCATGTCTGTCCCCCCTCTTTTCACACAATAGGTAGAATATTATATACACAGTTCTGCACCTTGCCTTTTTTCATTTAATACGTTTTGGGGATAGTATATATCAATGCTTCTTATTCCTTTATACAGCTGTATAACATTCCAACTTCAGGATGGACCTTTCTTTTTTAACTCATCGCTCGTTAAATTTTGAGATAATTTTAATTTTGGGGTAATACAAACTGCTGTTGTGTGCATCAGAGAACTTAAGTCTTTGCTCATAAGGGCCAGTAGACCTGAGGGGTCAATTTCTGGGGATCGAATTGCTAGGTCAGGGATGTCTGTGTGCTGCATTTTGATAGCTCATGCCAAAATTGCCTTCCACCAAGGCCATGCCCATTTAAACTCTCAGAACTTTTGAGAGTGCCAGTTGCCTCACACCCTTGCCAACAAAGAGTGTTATCGAGTGTTTTGTTCTTTGCCAATCTGATAGGTGGTTTTAATTTGCATTTCTCTTACTGTATTTCATTGAATCTAAGATATCATTGATTGTACCATCCATCCTGATTTCAGAGATGTTTGAATATAAAAATTTGCATCTTAGAATCACTGAAATACAATATGTTGAGTGAGATTGGGTATCTTATCACATTTCCTTTCTCTGCACATGTTCTTTTCTGATTTTGGGGGGGAGGCAGGACAGTAATGGTTAAGAGCTTAGGGTTCAAATCCCAGCTCTGCCACTTAAAAGCATGTGACTTTGGGCAAGTTACTTAATCTTTCTGTGTCTCAGTTTCCTTATCCGTGAGATGGGAACCTAACTCATAGGGTCATTGTGAAGATTAAATGAATTAATATATGCAAAACACTATGTTCCTGGAACATACTAAATGCTCCATACACGTTTGCTATGATTATCATCTTTCCTTTGGGATCTCTTTTTCTTAATGAGTTGCAAGGGCT
Organism: Stenella coeruleoalba; assembly: GCF_951394435.1. Lineage (NCBI taxonomy): Eukaryota > Metazoa > Chordata > Mammalia > Artiodactyla > Delphinidae > Stenella > Stenella coeruleoalba. The sequence continues at coordinate 11,428,114 of NC_137161.1, forward strand.
CTTTGTAAATTAAGGAAACATCCTTTTGGTTTTCCCCCCATCCCAGACCCCTGGTTTTTACTCCTTTTTCATTGACCACAAAACAGATGATACAAAATTCAGACATTATAGAAATAAATTGTATAGGAAGAAGCCAATGGAAATGACCCAGATGTCCATCAATATAGGAATAAATTAATTGTACCATTACCCACTCCTATCCCTTTTTGGTTGTGTATTTTAGCAACTACATCAAACATTAAATATCTTAATGCTATACTTCAGACACACCCCAGGGGGGCATAACTCCATGTATGTGCCATGAAATGCCACGAACAAATGTGTCGCACATCCCATCCACCACAGACCCCTCCCCAGGGATTCTCTGTCTTCTGGGTGCCCATGACCCTTCCCGTCAACGGTTCCTCAGCTTTACTTTCTGTAGTTTGTATTATAAAAACTATAGCATGAATTTGGGTTTTTTTCTTAACTATGAATTGGAAATATAAACATAAAACTTTATAATGTTATCCACAACCTCGCTACTCAAAGTGTGGTCTGTGCCTCGGCATCGGCATCCCCTAGGAGGCTGTGGGAAATGCAGAATCTCAAGCACCGCTCACCCCTACAGAATCAGAATCTGCATTTAAACAAAACTGCTAGTGATTTACCTGCACATTAGAGTTTGAGAAGTATTGCTCTAAAAAATGATATTGTAGGTCCTGTAAAGTATATTGCATTTTTTACATTTTCAATATACTTTTTCAAGCTATTCATGCCTTTCACATCTCAGAGATTCCAGAACTCCCCGGATGTTTTCCCACCTGTTGAGAACAGTGTTCTTGAGTGAATGCTGTGGAACAGTCCAAGTCCATATATCTCTTTCCTGGAACACTGTGCCAGCTTCCTTGGCTGTAGATAACAACTTACTTTTAAGAGCAGTTTAAGCAGTAATGACATTTATTATCACGTCTTAAGAAGCTTATAGGTAGGCAGCCCTGGGATTTGTTCAACTGCTCAACTACATCATCCAGGTCCTATCTAGCTCTTGCCATCTTTCTGTGCTGTCCTCTTTGTTGTGTTGGCTTTTCAGCCTCAGGCTTGTGCCTCATGGTATCTATATGATTGCCACAGCTCCAACCATCATAACCTCATATATAGGAAGGAGGAAAGGGGACAAAAAAGGCTTTCTCCCCAGCTATTTTCAGAAGAGGGAAACTTTCCAAACACCTCCTCCCCAACTCCACTGGCCAGAAAGAACTAGATCACAGGCACACTCCTGGACCAACCACTGGCAAAAGGAAATGGCAGTGCCTGTGATTGGCTTGGATTCACACCTGGAAGTTCAGCCTCCTAAGCAAAATCAGGCTTCTGTGAGCACGGAAGGTCATGACTGGACTGGCAGTCAGCAGTGTCCAACACACCTCCTCTCTGGACCCCTCACCTCCAGTCTTGCTGCCGCCCAATTCAACTTCCTTGAGGCAGCCAGGCTGCACTTTGTAAAAATGCAAACCCGCCTACGTTTTGCTTCAAACTTTCCAGGCTTCAGCTCCCTCACCACACAGGAAACATCAAGTGCCCCAGAGTTAAAAGAACTGGATTACAAACCTGAATTTACTCCTTTCTTGTGTGACCCTAGGAAGGCCATCTTACTCCACCGAGTCTCAGTTTCCACATCTGACAAATGTGGAGATAACAGCAGCTACTTTGCAAGGGTCATTGAGGAAATAATAATAATAATATTGTAGTAATAATGGCAGCAGCTAATATATAGCACTCGCTCTGTCAAGCCATTTTCTAAATTCTTTAGTTCTATTAGCCATTTTAATCTTCCCACGAATCCGATAAAACAGGACTCACATCCGCGACAGCTGAAACTACCAGCTCAAGGGCAGAGAGGGACTGGGGCGCAGGGGCCAGAAGAATCCCGCTCTGGGGACTGGCGGCGACCGCCGGGGAGGGGGCGGAGCCTCTCCGAGAGCGCTTTAGTACGGAGAGGACTACAACTCCCAGCAGGCTCCGCGACCCCGCTGGACTATAATTACCAGCATGCCTCGGGCTGCCGTGCTTAATCTAGTCTTCCTGCGAGGCGCTCTGTGTAGAAATTCGCTTTATCGTCAATTTGCTTGACAGAAATTCCCCACGGGAACCAAAGAATCTACGCAAGTAAACATTTATGAGCATCATGGACAAGAGGCTTGTGTTTTAATCGTCACTTCTCCACCTGTTATCTCTGAGTCTGTTTTCTCACCTCTAAATTGGGGATATTCCTAGGAGTTGTGGCACAGAGTTGTGAGGATTAAAAGGTGGATATGACAGCTTGGTAAATGTCAGCTCTTCTAGTGTCCCCTTCTCTCTCGGTGCCAAAGCGTTTATCAACGCATTTTATCCCCACAGCAACCCTATGAGGTTGATACCGTCATCCCCCTTTTCAGAAGGGGAAATTGATGCCAGGAGAGGCTCAAGTCCCTTGCCTCAAGTCACACAGCAAAGTGAGTGGTGAAGGAGGACTCGAACCCAGAAAATTTCACGCCAGAGGTGAGTCCACCTTAGGAGCCCAAATGCTTCCCACTTGCTGTATGACTTTTTACAGTGACCCAAAGTCCAGGGCAAATATCTTCTGTGCTCTTCAAGGTAAACTTGAATCACGTGATACACGGAATAATGTCAAGATGATTCCATGTCGCCAGTGCTGGGAAGAAGATGCACGTGGCACTTGGAGCGTCAATTATGGCTGAATTTGGTGGGAGAAATCAAGGAAAGTTTCCCTGAGCGGGCAATGACTGGGAACAGCACAGGCAATGGCCGTGAGGAGGGAGAGGACATGTGTTCCAGAGGCCTTGAAAAGGGCCAGTGTAACTGGAGAGGTACAGCAAGTCTCAGAGGTGCAGGCAGCGCCAGGGAAGGGAGAAAGTGAGGCACCCAGGGTGCAGATTTTAGGGAGGCTCGCATTTGAAGGGTGGTGCAAGTGCAGAGCCTGGATCGGAGAGTGAAAGCCTCCTTAAATTTGGCGCCCTAGACCCCTCACTGACTCCATCCTAGTCCTGGCCTAGGTGCAGGGCATTGTGGGTAGGGTGGTTAACCATCCTGGTTTGCCCTGGAGATTCGTGGTTGTTGTCCCAGTAAGGTCATACTAGGCCCCCTTTCAATCTGCTGATTGTCTTGTTGGATGATAATTCTTTGGTCACTCAATTTGTAGAGTCTGTATTTTATCCCATGGGAATGGGGAGCTACTGAAAGGTTTAGGTGAATGGAACATGGGGGCAAGAATGGAGGCTGCTGGGATCATCCAAGTGGGAGACAAGTGGATGGAGTAGAGAGATGCTTAGGAGGCATTCTGTCAGAACAAGGTGATGAATTGGATGCACTGGGTGAAGGCTTCCAGCTTCCTTGTTCCTCTGTATTGAAAGTCCTGGTCATTTCTCAGCCAGTGTTCAGCTGTGTTGCCTTGAGGCAATCCTTTCACCTCTCTCAGCCTGTTTCCATATCCATATAAGAGCTTCTCAGACCATTTGTCATAGAGGAGTCACTTCTTGGATTTAACATTTGCAAGTATATGTTTCCAGGGCCTTTGCACATGCCATTCCTTCTACCTCCTTCTCATCATTCAGGTCGCTGTTGAAATATGACTTCCATAGGAGGCCCTCCCTGACCACTTCTTCTCTGGTTTACTCTCTATCCTATTATAGTTATGTTTTTCCCTATTTGTTTATTTGCTTCCTATCTCCGACTAAAATCTAAGCCCATGAGAGCAGGAGCTTGCTTCTTCAGGGATGTATATCCATCCCCAGCACCTATGACAGCATCTGGCACATAGTAGATGCTTAGTAAATATTTGTTCGATGGAATGAATGGATTGAGTGAAAGAGTGAACGAATGAATGAATGAGTGAATGCTTTCCCTGCCACCTTAATGCCCCAAATCATTTAGCTGCCCTTCTACAAGCCCCTTCTGGCCTGGGAGCATCGATCTTGGAAGCAAGACATCTGGCTTGGGTTCAAATTCTGACTCAGTCATTTAACAGCTGAGTTTAGATAAATGGCTTAACCCCTCTCGCCTTCATGTTTCACTTTAAGCCCGACCTGGTAGAGATGTTGTTGTGAGGATCCAACTAGATAGGAAAATGCCCCAGGCAAAATAGGTGCTTTTTATTCTTTTTATTTATTTATTTTTGCAGTAGCGGGCCTCTCACTATTGTGGCCTCTCCTGTTGCGGAGCACAGGCTCCGGACGCGCAGGCTCAGCGGCCATGGCTCACGGGCCCAGCCGCTCCGCGGCATGTGGGATCTTCCAGACCGGGGCACGAACCCGTGTCCCTTGCATCGGCAGGCGGATTCTCAACCACTGCGCCACCACGGAAGCCCAAAATAGGTGATTTTTAAAAATATTATAAACTTGCATCTATTTATTTATTTATATTTATTGAAGTATAGTTGACTTACAATATTGTGTTAGTTTCAGGTATACAGCATAGTGATTCAGGTTTTTGGGTTTTGGTGGGGGTTTTTTTGCAGATTATATTCCATTATAGGTTGTGACAATAGGCGCTTTTTAAAAGCTTTCTTTTCTTTTTCTTTCACAGTCACAGCCTTCCAAGTCTGATCCCCCTTGCCCTCCCCACCAAGCACCTCAATACCTCCCTCGCACCAGAGCCTGGAGGGCCTTGCAGGTTGCTGGGCCCTCACGCACGCAAACATTTCCTCTCTCTAAAAGGGCAGGAAAAAATACCTTCCCGGCAACTGGTCGCGCAGTCCGCGGAGCGGGCGTCAGCGGAGGCGTCTGCGTGTGCGCACACGCATGCGCAGAAGAGCCCGGAGAACGGGTGGGGGGTGAAGAAGGGGCCGGCCTTTGAGCGACAGCGACGCAAGATGGCAGCCACCACGGGCTCGGGTGAGCGGGGGCGCCGGACCCGGCCGGCCGAGGGGGCATGGGCTCGGGCCGGGGGCCGGGGACCCGCGAAGGCCCTTGCTGCGGGGCCAGGGCCTCTGCGATGCCTCTGTCCCCTGGGCACCGTGGCGGCGACCCAGGCGGCCTGAGTGGGGAGGAGGAGCAGGCGGTGGCCGGAAGCACGGGCGGGGGCCTGAGGGGCCTGTGGGGCCTGTGGGCGGCGCGGCGAGGCCCAGAGGCTCCCCCGGGCGGCGTGAGGGCCCTGCTGAGAGGAAGGGCCGGGTCTCGCGGCGCAGCGGAGCGGCCAGAGCGGGTGAGGGGCGAGCCCAGAGGCACTGCCGAGGAGATCGGGACTGGCGGCTCTTTAGGGGAGATCGAGGGGTCCCCTTGAGAACGAGGAGGCGCCCCAAAATGGATGGAAGTCCTTTATTTGGGTGCTGGGTGTCCGGGTGGGGGGAGGAGCCTTGGGATGTCCTTTTGGCGGGGACTTAGGAGAAGCCCCTCAGGATGGATGAGGGAAGAAAACAGCATCCTGAGGGGTGACTGAGAGGATCCCCCATTGGTAAAGGGCAGGGCTCCAGTGTTCGTTTGGGGGATTGGGTTAGCTGAGGAAATTTTTATGTTGATTAGAAAGGGGGAGTCTTGGGGTGGCTACTTTGGGGGGGATGAAGGGCATCTCCATAGGATACGTGAGAAGAGGAAAGGGATTTTTCAGACTCCAGAGGGATTTGGTTGGAGCAGCTGAAAGTGAAATGACCCCATCGTTACCAGGCGCCTAGTTTTGGAGGTAGATGTTAGGTTTTAGGAGGCAAGCTCCGAGCAGGGCGGTTAGTGGAAGCTTGCGATATTGGGTGAAGAACAGATGAGTTGGGAGCCCTGGAGGTGTCTGTCTGGGGAAGGGAGCCCCATGCAGTGGGTGAGAGTGGGAAAAGGCCAGGTTTCAGAGATGTTCTCTTTAGAGAAGAAAAATCTCCTTTGTTGGGTGAGGAAAGCGTACCCTAGGAGTGTCTGTTTTATGGAGACTGTCTCTCTCCCACTCTTTCGGGTGTTGGTAACATATGGGAGTGCAGCTCAGCAGTTCCCCAGTGGCTGGATGGGTTATGGGGAGAGGAACAAATAAAATGGGAAGTTTTGGGTGACTGGAGAAGAAAGCTGAGGTACAAGAGGGAAGGAGGGGGCTGCGCTGTGGGCCAGGGGGAGTTCTTCCAGGCCCTGGTAGGTAAAGGGAAGGAGCATTGATTTTGAGACTGGATTCACTGCTCAGTGTTCCTGAGATGCACCAGAGGATCAAATCCTGAAGGGTCTGTTTCAGAGCTAACACTCACAGCTGGGCATCAGGGGATGGACTCAGGTGGCCTTCTGGAAGAGGCAGGGTGATGATTGCGTGGGGAAGGTCCCGCAGAGGGGCTGATGAGGCAAGAGAGTTGGACTCTGGAAGTGCAGAATTTGGGAGTAACAGAGTGTCCCCCTTTTGGTGAGGAGGGTGTCCCCTGAGGTGCCTGGCAGTGAAATTGGCCAGTGAAGTCCTCCCAGAAGAGGTGACAGTGGGTGACGGCTGATGGAGGAAATGAACAGGCCCACCTGCCTGGGTACTGAAATCCTCCAGCTGTTTAAGGCCGCAGCAGCACTGTTAGGAGAGGGTTGGTGACCCAAAGCGAGCAGGGTGAGGGGAGTCTGTCTTTCCAGGATGTTACTCCTCTAGTATCCCAAGGGGCCATCTTTGTTTGATTGTTAGAGTGGGAATAGAAGGAATTGGAAGTAGGGGATCTGACTGAAGTCACCTACCCCAAGCTGCCTTTTACACTTAAAGCAGTGGGGTCTTCCTGGAGGATGAGGAAACCACACATCTTTTTCCTAGGTTTGGTTTCAGTTGGAACAGTGCTGAGTCAGTTCATTTACAAAGAGACTGCTACAGACATTCTCAGAAGAGAGAGGCTGAGTCAGGCCAGACTGCTGTGGGAAACGTCTCATGAGACTAACACCCCTGCCAGGTTGCTCTGAACTGGGGGTACACTGTGCCTGCAGCAGCCAGCGTTGTGATGGCTTTGCAGCTCAGCCCCTTGGCAATCACTTGAGATTGGCTACCTGTAATCCGGTTTAACAGCTCCTTAATTCTAACTTCTTGAAGCCCTGCCAGTTGAAGAGTGCTTCATAAATGCTGTGGTGGTCAGATAAACCATCGTCAGCTGCTGTCTAGTGGCATACAAGAGCACTTGGCATGGTTTCGATAACATGGAAGAGGTTTTGAGGTGCCTTAAAATGGGCTTCCCAGGGGCTTCCCTGGTGGTGCAGTGGTTGAGAGTCTGCCTGCCGATGCAGGGGGCGCGGGTTCGTGTCCCGGTCTGGGAGGATCCCGTATGCCGCGGAGCGGCTGGGCCCGTGAGCCATGGCCACTGGGCCTGCGCGTCCGGAGCCTGTGCTCCGCAACGGGAGACGCCACAACAGTGAGAGGCCCGCCTACTGCAAATAAATAAATAAATAAATAAGGGGCTTCCCAGAACTCCTTTGTCTGTTTATTCAGCAGGTATTTATTAAGAATTTGCTGTGTCCCATTGTGAATAGTGAACAAGATGGACATAGCCCCTGTCCTTGAGGAGCTTCTATTCAAGTCAGAAGCCCATTAAAGGAGTAAATAATTAAGATTTCAGATAACAGTAAACGCTATGAGGGAAATTGTGTGATGTAGTATCTGGAGAGGTGGTCAAGGAAGGCTTCTCCAAGGGGGGGTATTTGAACTGAGACAAATGATGGAAGGAGCCAACAGTGTGCGTCACAGGCAGGGGACGGGGAGGCTGAGTGGAAAGGCCCTGTGGCAGGACTGAGCTTGGCATGTTGAAAGAACAAGCTAAAGGCCTCCGTGTGCAAGGGAGGCTTGTTAAAGAGATGAGTTGGAGAGAGAGATGAGTTTGGATTTTATTCAGTGTGGAAGAAAGCCATTGAACAAGTACCTGGTCTGAAGTAAACGTTCAGTAAATGTTTGTTGAATGAATGAATGAGAGTCTTAAAAAGAGAGGAATGACAAGATCTGACCATTGCTCCCAGGCAGTAAGAGGAGTGCAGAGTGCTAAGGGAGGGAGCAGAAAGATCATATTTGGGTTAAACTAAAATGAGTGTACAGGCCTCTCTGCTTTCTAACCCTGAGAAGTCTTTCAGGTGTGGTCAGGGGCCCTGAGGCCTTCCTTAGGTTTAGAACAAACCTCTTGATTAATCTGTGCCCCTGGTTGCCAGGAAACAGCTGTGAAGCCTTTGAGTTCCTGTAAGGGCTGAACTTAGTTTTTTGTGGTCACTGCTTTCAACACTTGGTGACAGCAGCTTCCCACCTCCTTTGCTTCTGCAGTGTGTGATTTCCTCATAGATCTTAGAGGGGTGGAACTGTGGAAAACCCACTGGAATCCTCAGGATGCTTGTGTTGTGACAGGTGACTTCCTCCTGCCTTGGCCAGGATTGCAGGGCCTCAAAGAGTAGCCCTTGGCTGCCAGATCTTTCCTCTCACCCAGCATCCCACAGGCTGCCCTGACAGTAAACCAGAAATGGAGTGCCAGCAAAGTAAGCCCTTTACATTTTAAATTTGCATACGTTGGAGTGGCTGCATACACTCACTCCTCTTATGAACATTTAACCAGATGGGCAGTGGAGGTTAGTAGTCTTCCATTCCATTCAAGGGAGTTGCCTAGAAAGAGCTGGAGCTGGCGCTGGCAGATGAGAACCGGTAGTCTCTTAGCTGGTCTCGTTTCCGTGTGTCTCACTGTGTGAGCATCTTCTTGTGCCAGTTGTAGCTAAGTGCCTTTTGTACAACATGGGCCCTGCTTTCATGAGAACTTCTTCATGTTGTACGCAGCTGAAGAAACAGCAGTCTGCTCTAGTGATGGAGGGGAAACGCTTTGTTGGGCCACTACAATCTATTGTTCCTCTTATGGATTGCCAGGGTCAATTTGATGATCATGATTTTCCCTTCACAATAACTTTAAAACCACCCTCTTCCCCCCACCATATTCTCTTCCTCCCTCCCTCTCTCTCAGCTGAAGTGTAGCTCTACAGTAGTTTGATAAATGTAGAATAGAGGATATAAAGTCAGAAATCCTTTCTTTCTTTCTTTCTTTCTTTTTTTTTTAAAGAGTAGACACCTTTATTTATTTATTTTGGGCTGCATTGGGTCTTTGTTGCTGCGCACGGGCTTTCTCTAGTTGCAGTGCTCGGGCTTCTCATTGCAGTGGCTTCTCTCGTTGCGGAGCACGGGCTCTAGGCGCACGGGCTTCAGTAGTTGCAGCATGTGGGCTCAGTAGTTGCAGCATGCGGGCTCAGTAGTTGCAGCTCACGGGCTCTAGAGCGCAGGCTCAGTAGTTGTGGCTCACGGGCTTAGTTACTCTGCAGCATGTGGGATCTTCCCGGACTAGGGATCGAACCCGTGTCCCCTGCATTGGCAGGCGGATTCTTAACCACTGCGCCACCAGGCAAGTCCCAGGAATCCTCTCTTTAATTCTGAAAGGCCCCAGGGAAGTATAGAGCAGCACATTTGGTGAAGTAGAGATGTTAACACTGTTACTTTTATATTACGTAAAGTGGGTTAGAGGTTTCCTAGTACTTCGACTTAACCTGCTATGTCATCTCATCCAACTCTCCACAACCTAGTGAGCTCACCAGGGGAAGTATTGGCCCCCCAATATTCCTGAAGGAGACTGACGGCTGCCTGAGGAGTGGTGACACTCAGATTAGAGCCCAGGGGGTTTTGACTCCAGTTCCTTCCCCAACCTGCTCCAGTGCCTTAGGAAGGAAATGGAAAGGCATGGATTCAGGCATGTGCTCTTCCTCAGTCTTGGCGTATTTAATCTTGATGAGAGAACAGGCTTTAATGAGAAGTGTCTGCCACCTGTAGCAGGAACTCTTTTTACAGCATCCCTGGCCACATTTTACCCATTCTGGGTAATGTGCTGTCTGATGAGAGTGAAGGCCACTTCTTGCTCTTGCTTATACTTTACACTCAATAACTCAACACTCGTTGGGCTTAGGGCCCCCTCATGTCATGTACAAAGTCAGTCCTTGTCTTCATTGACATGCAAGCCCTTCAGACTTCCTTTTAAGCTGCACTTCTAAGGCTAACTATGGGTAGACACTGTATTAAATACATCATCTCGTTTCTGACAGCAACGTTTTGAAGCAGGTATCTATTGTGAAGGTGAGGAAACTGAGGCCCAGAGAGGAGAAATGATTTGCCTGAAGCTCAGAGCCAGTGACTTGCAAACCAGGGTACAGAACTGGGACAGCTCTGCTCCAGGACATATGCCCTTGTCCATATTAGCATTTTTCCAGCCCCCCATTGCCTGTTCTCCAGCTAGGCATCTCAAGTTCCTTCAGCCATTGGCAGGTCTGTTGACATTCCTGCCTTGGCGGATTAGTTCTTTCATGGGTGGATAGTAATGACACCAAGTATGATTCTTTCTTCATTGTCACGTTCACCCCATACAAGTTCAGTAGGTGTAACCCCAAAATAGATGGCAAATCCTCCTTCTCTCCATCGGCATTATTGTCGTTCTTGTCCTACCAGTACCACCTTTCTCTTGCCTAAAAGACTACAAAAGCCTCCTGCTTCCAGTCTTGCCCTTTTCTAATCCATTCTCTGTAGAGGAGGCAGAATGATTTTTTACAGACAAGAAAACAGAAACTGCCACTCTCTGCAGAAAGCCCTTCCTGCTGCACTTAGAATAAAATCCATCTCTTTTCCATGGCCCACAAGGGCTTCCATGGCCTTGGCCTTGCCTACCCCTGAGCTTGCGTGATGTGCACACCTGTGCCCTTGCTCTTCCCCTTTTAGGAATGCTCTGCCTGCCTGTGACTGCCTGCTTCTCCTTCTTCAGGTCTCAGCTCTCCAGAAAGTCCATCCCTGCCCACCCCTTTCAACATAGTCTTCTCACTCATTATCACATCTCTGTTCTGTTCTAAAGTGCATAACCTTATCTGAAGGTTTCTTGTTTGTTTTTCCACATTTCTGTGCCTTTGCAGTAGGGCAGGAATAATCCTTGTTCTCTGCTATGTCCCTAGCACCCACATAGTCCCTGACATAGAGTAGGTGCTCAATAAATATTGAATGTTGCAGTGAATTAATCCAGGGTCTCATCTTGATGTAGCCAAATATATAAATTTACATATTTGGAGAAACATTGTATCTGATAGGGCAGAAGCAAAAGTGCCTGTTCAGCTTTTCAAAAAGGAAAGCTCTTGTCCTGATAAGTTGGCATTTATAGACGGACTTCAGCATACAATTAACTCTTTCTCTCCTTCCCTGACTGTCCTGAGGCACTTACCACACCTTATTCTTTGTCTCCACCCCTTTCAGAGAAAATTTGATCTTTGGCCTTGGTCACCCTAGCAGCAGAGAAACACAGGGTCTTGCATCTTGTCACCAGCTGTTTGTTGTCACATTGTCTAGACTGTAAAGAATGATAGATTGCCGCTGTTTCTTCCCCCAGATCAGTGATTCTCAAACTAGTATATATTAGTATCACCTGGGGGGCTTGTTAGATTGCTGGGCTCCACCCTCAGTTTCAGATTCGATAGTTCTATGGTGTAATGTAGTGTAGTGTTCTGGTGTGTGGCCTGAGAATTTACATTTCTAGCCGGTTCCCAGGTGATGTGTAGGCTGCAGGTCTGGGGACCATACTTGGAGAATCATTGTTGTGTAGAAGGAGAGAAGAAATATGCTCCTCTGGACAGGCCCTAACCAGGCACCCAGACTGCACTGCACTTGCCAGTTGCTCAGAAACAAAAGTTACCTGCCCCTGACTTTATGCCCACTTTTCGAGAACGTTTAATCCAGGTGCATCACCTTCCAGGCCTCCTTATTTTCAGAATGGTAGCAGCACCAGACTCCTAGCTCAGTTCACTGTCTTCCCTGAATGGGCAACCAGACCAGTTTCAACTAGCAGCTTTCTCTCCCGGAGAAACCTGTGAGGCTCTGCCATTTTAAATCAAGACCCAGGCCAGGCCAGGGTTTTCCAAGATTGGCATGCTGTAATAGCCGCTGCTTTGTGGCAGTGCTTTTCCCAAAAGGATGTTTTAAAGGGCTTCAAAATCCTTTTTGTACCACAAATATTTTAATATGTTGCTGTGTTTCAAATTACTGCATTAAATGTTTTACTAGGACATGGTGTAAAACCCTATCAAATATTCATACTTTTTTAACCTGGTTGTCATATTTTCTTTGTAATATCCTGCAGCTGCTGACTTTTCAGTTTATATTTAGCCAGGAGAAAAACTGGCTGACTTTTGATACTGACACAAATCCAGGAAAAATCCTTCTGGAGAGAAGAATTCTGAAGTAACAGGAACAAATGTTTTCTTTTTAAAAATCTTGGGTTACTGCGTTATTTTAGCACCTTGGTAGAGTTATCTTAACATTTTCATAGCTAACCTTTTAATAGTTATAGTTTATTAAGATTAACAAGAGTCCATTTTTACATCCTCTATTGCCTCTTGAAGCTGTTCCTTCAGCTGCCTTTTAGGTGTCAGATTAACACACAACTTTTAGGAACCTTAAAATTTAGCTTGATTCAATGGCTTAAAGTGCCATAGGAAGAAAATATGTTAGGGTATCACTGCGTTTTTCTGATCTGTTATGCTTCTGGTTTTTGACATATCTGGATTTAATTTTTAATATATTCACTGAAGTCTTTTGTTTAACGTGTCATGATTTTGAGCTTATTCTCTCCACTTGGGAGGGAATGAAGTCCTCCCTGTGACTGATACACTCACAAGGTCTGCAGGAGCTCTGAACTCCACCAATATTTGGATTTATGTCCCTGGGGTAGCCCCTGAGGTTCTAGAACAAGGGTTATTTGGAGTCAAATGTTCTTGCTTTGTAGAAAATATTGGAGTTAGGCCATTTGGAGTTAAATGCTCTTGCTTTGTAGAAAATATTGATGTATTAACTTTGTATGCAGTTTCTAAATGGTTTGGAATATCAGTAACATGCTTTCATATATATTTTATGAAACAAAGTTCAATTTGTAATGAAGAATCCTTGACTTGTGTGGTGTGGGGAAAAAAACAGTTTTCCCTCATTAAAAAAAAAGTTTCTCTAAAAGTCTTGATCACACTTCATTAAAAAATAAAACTACTTATCAAATTTTAATTATCTCAAAACAAAGAACCTTATCTTTGTTAAGGTATCTCAGTTATATGGTATCAGTGTCCAATATTTTGGCCACAGTAGACCATAAGAGAGGTTACAGTAGGAAAGGAAGAGGTACTGCCTTTTCTTCAATCAGGAAACATTTATTGAGTACCATTACATGCCAGGTAGCATACCAGATTCTGGGGAGGTAGAATTGAATGAGTCACAACTCTAACTTGAGAAGCTCCAAGAGTGAGTCAGACAACAAAAAAAGAAAGAAAATGAAATTCAAAGAAAAAGAAAAGGTACAGCACAGACATTGTGTGAAGGTAAAGGAGCATGGGGTTGGGGGTAAGGGGGCTCTTAGAGGACCTCCACAGACTGCCCAGCTCCGAGTTGAAGATTTGTGTTTCTTCTTAAGATCATCATATTTAAAATTTAATGTATAACTTTTCTTGGGCTATTTGAAATCCATACTAAGCCCCTTTGATAATCTTTTTAATATTAGACTCCCTTTTAATAGTGCTATGAATGTTTCCCTGCTGTATTTCCAGAAATAAACCAGAGTTAGAATTTTGTGACGTTGAGCATTATTCACTCTGAAATAACATCCCTAGCTAACACCCGGCCACCATTCATTTATTCAGCAAGCGTTTGAGTACATGCTTTGGCAAAGCACTCTTTGACGTATTGGAAATTCAGCAGTGAACAAAACAGATGAAGTTTTATTCTCAGGGAGTTTATGTTCACATGGGAGAGACAGACAGTAAACAACTAACGAAGTGGAAGAGAATACACTTAAAATGTCAAGTGGTAATGATGCTGTGAAGAAAAATAAAGCAAGATAAGGGAATGGGAAGTTGGAGCTTAGATGAAGAATAAGGGAGCCAGCCAGCCAGCCAGCCATTCCCAGCTCGGGGACAGAGAATTCTGGGGTGAGGCAACATCAGGTGCAAAAGCAAAGTCAGGTTGCCTCTTCAGGAACTTCAAAAAGGATGGTATGGCTGAAGGAGAGTGAGGAGCAAGGGAAAGGGTGGCAGGAAATGATGTTGGAGAAACAGGTAGGGCTCTGTAGGTGAGGTAAGGAGTTTGGATGCTAGTTGTAAGGGAAAGCCAGTGGAGGGCTTTGAGAAGGGGAGTGATGGGATCTAACTTAACAGTGGTTGCAGTGGGAATGGTGAAGATGATTGTATTTGGGATATATTTGGAAATGGGTTAGGTATGGGGTATAAGAGAAAGATCTCTTATCATAACTCCAAGATTTCTAGCCAGAGAAATCTGTTTGTGCTATATACTGAGATCGAAGAGTGGGTACTTTTTGTTTTTTGAGGAGTGCAAGGGAGTTTTGTTTGGAATTGTTTTAAGTTGGAGAGGCCTATGAGGCATATAAACGGAGATGTGTAGAAGGCAGTTAGTTGGAAATATAAACTGGAGAGTTACTAAGCTTCCTTGGTCTGGATAAAATCACTTGGGGAGGGGGCAGGAAAGCTGCGGTCAGTGGGCTGTGCCCTGAGGCCTGGCAGCCAGTGTTTGCAGTCAAGGAGGTGAGGCCGATCAACTAGTGAGGTAGGAAGAGAGCCTGAGGCTAAGGGAAGAGAGTTACAGGAGGGAGTTATGGGTGCCGCTGAGAGCTCCAGGAACTTGAGGTAGGGGCTGAGAATTGACCACAGGATTTGGCTAGAGGGTGCTGCTTGGTGCCCCTGACAAGAGCAGTTTGGGTGAGTGACTAGCTAGAAAAGCCTGATTGGAGTAGGTGCGAGTGAAGAATTGCAAACAAGGGGTCTAGACAGCCCTTTTGAGATTTTTTGCTAAAAATGAACAAAGAAATGAGTTGGTAGCTAGAAGGGGATATGGAATCAAGTGAGGGTTTTTGTATTTTATAGTACGATGGATAGTACAGTGCCGATGAAGGTGATTCAATCTCTGTCCCAGGTATTACACAAAGTGCTTTTATAGGTTTTACCTCATTGGTTCTTCCTCACCACTTGTAGAGGCAAAGAGTATTGGGATCCCTGTTACGCTGAGGGTCAAGGATAACTTGGCGTAGTCACCCCGCTAGATTGCTGGAAAGTTGCAGAGCATGGATTTGAGCCTAGGTTCCTGGTCTTAACCCTCTGCTGAGAGATTATAGAATTTTCTCTAAATTATATTCTGACTCTTATTTGTGGGAGGTAACTTCGCCATTCCTCTGACCAACCTTTTTAAAATAGAGTAGTCGGGACTTCCCTGGCGGTCCAGTGGTTAAGACTTCACCTTCCAGTGCAGGGAGTGCGGGTTCGGTCCCTGGTTGGGGAGCTAAGATCCCACATGGCTTGCGGCCAAAAAAAACAAAACATAAAACAGAAGCAGTATAGTAACAAATTCAATAAAGACTTTTAGAATGGTCCACATCAAAAAAAAAAAAATCTTAAAAAAAAATAATAAAAATAGGTCAACCAGGTATCCTTACATTTGTGATTCTACTTCCGTGGCATCTAAAGATCGTTTATGTGAGTATACACATACGGGGAAGCATGGGTTGACTTTGTGTTTATCTTTTATAAAATGGAGTGTACATACCTTTTTATCCTTTGCTCAGTTTTTTTATTTTTCAACGAATATTTATCTAAAGACTACCATGTAAAGGCCAGTTGTTTTAATGTTTTTTTTATAAAAATGGGAACTATCACAACAGTCATGCAAATTAATATGTGCTGCCTTAAATCTCTTTAACATCCCACCTACCTCAGCTTGTAAGAAGTTCGATAACTTGTTCCCTCGTCACAAGTATTTGCTCTAAGCAAATGCTTCTGGCTTTGTATCCTGAGATGTTAGTAGTAACACATCTCTAACCTGGCCTCTAATCCTTCAGCCCATCCTGAACATTACCTGGGAGATTTGCCTTATCTCTTGCCCTGCTCAGAGCCTTTTGCAGCTCCCCACTAATTACCCTCAGGATAAAGTCCTCTTAGTAACATGGCCCCACCTCTTTAGCTTTCATCACATTCAGAGGGGTCTATGACCCCCTCAAAGATTAAGAAACGTTGCCCTATGATTATATTTCTCTTATACGTTCTAATACTGTTTTGTTTTATTGAACTTTGTATGTGTATCTTGTTTCCATAGTGAGACTTTATACTCTAATTGGGAAGCTCCTGTTTTTATTTCTTTCATAGCCCCAATAAGGTCTAGCATGGTGTTGGATAAGTGTTTGATAATTATTGTACTGAAAGAAAGTGTGTGTACATATATATTACTAACAAATTTATAGGTAGGGAAATTTTGACAAACAGGTAACAAGCGTAGCTAACATTTTAAAAAATTGCAGTCCTGAAATGTGTGGATTTTGCTTGTAAAGGTGGAATGAGCTCAGTTTTACACACATTAAACATGGTGAACCCTAGATGGTTCCTTACTAGATAGAGTTCAGTATACCAGCTAACCAGATGGTTCCTTACTAGATAGAGTTCAGCATACCAGCTAACCAGGTGCTAATCAGCCACTTCTATTTAAATATCAAAAAAAGCTAAATGAATCACTGCATAATTTGTAAATTTTTGCAGTTCCTGATTTCTGCTAGCTGTAGTTATTCCCCAGACTTCACTTTTAATCAATTTTTGAGTGAAAATAAAAGTTTATGGCTTAGGAAAAATGAATTAAAAAGTAACAGTCCTCTTTAAAAGCTATCCAGGGACTTCCCTGGTGGCGCAGTGGTTAAGAATCTGCCTGCCAGTGCAGGGGACATGGGTTCGATCCCTGGTTCAGGAAGATCCCACATGCCATGGAGCAACTAAGCCCGTGCGCCACAACTACTGAACCTGTGTGCTGCAACTACTGAAGCTTGTGTGCCTAGAGCCTGTGCTCCGCAACAAGAGAAGCCACCGCAACGAGAAACCCGCGCACCACAACGAAGAGTAGCCCCTGCTCACCGCAACTAGAGAAAGCCCGCGTGCAGCAACAAAGACCCAATGAAGCCAAAAATAATAATAAATAAACAAATAAATAATTTTTAAAAATAAAATGAAAAAAATAAAAGCAATCCACTTTGTGGACTTAAATTCTTCGAGATTTTGCTAAATAAAGGTTAACTGAGTACTTAACTGCCCAATGCCAGATTACAACGTTTATCAACCTTTACTTACCCTTACCCTCAGAGGGTTTAAAATATCCTCTGAGCTAAACCTAGGATATTAGGGCTTAAAGGGATTTTTGAGAACAATTAGGTGACCTCAGATGTTGCAGAGTGGTGTCCCATAAGCAGAATCTGACCCATAGACATTTGGCCAGGGCAAAGGCGTGACTGTCCCCTTTAGAGAGGATGTGTATTCTCCAGCTCACCTCATTTCTTAACACTTCCTGTTGTTTTGAGCCAGACATTAAAGAAATCTGCAAAGCCATACCACTCTTCTCACTAGTTTAATTCTGTTCTTTGGAAAATATAGTTATATGTTATTTATCTTAGCACGTAATGGTTGGTTGTGGTTAGTTGTAAATGAATTAAATATTTTTATAATTTCTCAGTTTTAATTTTCTAATTTGGTCAATATCAATAGCTATAACCCACATAAACAAAGGCTCTTTGAAGTCTTCAATAATTTTTAAGAGTGTAAAAGGGTCTTGAGACCAAAAAAGCTGAGAACTGCTATTCAAATGGAATAAATGCTTATCATAATCAGTATATGGTACAATTATTCTGATATTCATATGTATATTCCAACTCCTGCTTGGAATATTTCTAGACTGCCTAATAGATGCTGGCCAATCCAGAGTTTTTCATTTATTAAGCTGTTTTGATGCCTGTTTTATAATTGAATCAAATTGAATCATCCTGTAATGTCAGTACAGAAGTAACAACGAAAAGCTGACTTTGTCCTCTGTGGTGCTCATTTACTGTTCCAAATACTAACCTAAAATAAGTTTAAGTGACTCATTTGTTGTTGTGCAGTTGTGTATATGAGCTCTGCATGCTTTGTTTTTGAGTAATTAAATGTCTCTAATCCAATGGAAATACCTGTTGGAAGTGCAAGATTCATTACTAATATAATATTTTCCCCTACTTCAGAAGTAAAAAAATCAAGCGTCAGAAAGATATGTTGAATTCACTACCTGTTTTGAAACTAATAGCAATGAGCTTGTGATATTTGGATTAAGGGGGACTTCCCTGGTGGTCCAGCAGTTAAGACTCTGCTTCCAGTGCAGGGGGCGCGGGTTCGTTGCCTGGTCGGGAAACTATGATCCCACTTGCCGCGAAGTGTGGCCAAAAAATTAAAAAAAAAAAGATTTCCTATTCAGACCTGGTTGTTAGATGAAGAGGGGACATTTCCACCTATAAGGATGTTCTTTGCTAAAGTGTACAAGAGGAACAGTTACACCTGAAATAATTAATCCAACCTGATTTAAAGATCTGACACAGGGCTTCCCTGGTGGCGCAGAGGTTGAGAGTCCGCCTGCCGATGCAGGGGACACGGGTTCGTGCCGCGGTCCGGGAGGATCCCACATGCTGCGGAGCGGCTGGGCCCATGAGCCATGGCCGCTGAGCCTGCGCATCTGGAGCCTGTGCTCCGCAACGGGAGAGGCCACAACAGTGAGAGGCCCGCGTACCACAAAAAAAAAAAAAAGATCTGACACAAAAAATAGCACATTTGGGGGAATTCCCTGGCAGTTCAGTGGTTAGGACTTAGCGCTTTCACTTCTGGGACCCCGGGTTCAATCCCTGGTCGGGGAACTAAGATCCTGTAAACCGAGGAGCAGCAAAAAATGAAAACAAAAGAAAAAAAAGCACATTTTTTTATCTTGCCAAAGAGAGCAACTTGAAATAGAGGTCACATGTATAACTTCATTCGAGAATGAAGGGCTGGGCTTCCCTGGTGGCGCAGTGGTTGAGAGTACGCCTGCCGATGCGGGGGACACAGGTTCATGCCCCGGTCCGGGAGGATCCCACGTGCCGCGGAGCGGCTGGGCCCGTGGGCCATGGCCGCTGAGCCTGCGCGTCCGGAGCCTGTGCTCCGCAACGGGAGAGGCCACAGCAGTGAGAAGCCCGCGTACCGCAAAAAAAAAAAAACAGTGAAGGGCTGAGCTTCCCTGGTGGCGCAGTGGTTGAGACTCTGCCTGCTAATGCAGGGGTCACTGGTTCGAGTCCTGGTCTGGGAGGATCCCACATGCCGCGGAGCAACTAGGCCCGTGAGCCACAACTACTGAGCCTGCGCTCTGCAGAAAGAGGGGCCGCGACAGTGAGAAGCCCGCGCACCGCGATGAAGAGTGGCCCCCGCTTGCCACAACTAGAGAAAGCCCTCGCACAGAAACGAAGACCCAACACAACAAAAATAAATAAATTAATTAATAAACTCCTACCCCCAACATCTTCTTAAAAAAAAAAAGTGAAGGGCTTAGCCATGGGAGCTATTGTACTTTGCTGTTGATCATTTGACTTGAACAAGTTTTGGTAACACTAAAGAACACAGACCACTTAAAGTTAGTCACTTAGGGAATACTATGAAGTGAGATTCCCACTCTCAGAGAATCCTTGATCCTTATTTCAATCAGGTGTCACATAACTGAAGCCCTAGAGAAGGTGAGGAAGCATGACTGATGTAACTTATCTGGGGAAGAGTGTTCCAGGCAAAGCGAATAGCAAGTGCAGTTTGGTTGACATGGTTCCTAAGTGTTGTGTTGATCAAATGACACAATCATGGTTGTTTGTTTTTTTTTTTTAACATCTTTATTGGAGTATAATTGCTTTACAATGGTGTGTTAGTTTCTGCTTTATAACAAAGTGAATCAGTTATACATATACATATATCCCCATATCTCTTCCCTCTTGGGTCTCCCTCCCTCCCACCCTCCCTATCCCACCCCTCTAGGTGGTCACAAAGCACCGAGAGCTGATCTCCCTGTGCTACGCTGCTGCTTCCCACTAGCTATCTATTTTACATTTGGTAGTGTATATATGTCCATGCCACTCTCTCACTTTGTCCCAGCTTACCCTTCCCCCTCCCCCTCCCCATATCCTCAAGTCCATTCTCTAGTAGGTCTGCTCTTTATTCCCATCTTGCCCCTAGGTTCTTTATGACCTTTTTTTTTTTCTTAGATTCCATATATATGTGTTGGCATACGGTATTTGTTTTTCTCTTTCTGACTTAACTTCACTCTGTATGACAGACTCTAACAACCCAATCCAAAAACAGGCAGAAGACCTAAATAGACATTTCTCCAAAGAAGATATACAGACTGCCAACAAACACATGAAAGAATGCTCAACATCATTAATCATTAGAGACATGCACATCAAAACTACAATGAGATGTTATCTCACACTGGTCAGAAAGGCCATCATCAAAAAATCTACAAACAATAAATGCTGGAGAGGGTGTGGAGATAAGGGAACCCTCTTGCACTGTTGGTGGGAATGTAAATTGATACAGCCACTATGGAGAACAGTATGGAGGTTCTTTAAAAAACTAAAAAAACTACCATACCACCCAGCAATGCCACTACTGGGCATATAGTCAGAGAAAACCATAATTCAAACAGAGTCATGTACCACGATGTTCATTGCAGCTCTATAAATAGCCAGGACATGGAAGCAACCGAAGTGTCCATCAACAGATGAATGGATAAAGATGTGGCACATATATACAATGGAATATTACTCAGCCATAAAAAGAAATGAAGTTGAGTTATTTGTAGTGAGGTGGATGGACCTAGAGTCTGTTATACAGAGTGAAGTAAGTCACAATCGTGGTTTTTTAAAAAAATCAGAAAATATGGAAAGGGGGGGTTGGAACCATCCATAATCCTTGCACCTAGAGATAACCAGGTTGCACCTAGAGATGATCTATCCAGGTTTCTTAAGATGTCACTTAACATCTATATTAGTTTACTAGGGCTGCCATAACAGAATACCACAGACTGGGTAGCTTAAACAATGGACATTCAGAATTCTGGAGGCTAGAAGTCCAAGATCAAGGTATCAGCAGGTTTGATTTCTTTTGGCTTGCAGGTCTTTTCTTTTGGCCTTCTCACTGGGTCCTCACATGGTCTTTACTCCATACAGATGTGCATACCTGTTGTTTCCTTGTGCATCTAAGTTTCCTCTTCCAGTAAGGACACCAGTCATATTGGATTAGGGCCCACCCTAATGGCCTCATTTTAACTTAATCACCTCTTTAAATTAAGGCTCTGTTTCCAAATATAGTCACATTCTGAGATGCTGGGACTTAGGTCTTCAACATATGAACTTGAGGAGACACAGTTCAGCCCATTACACCATCTGTGAACAAGTACGTCAGATATCTATCAGTCTTCCTATCAGTACAATTCTGTGCTATTTGGATATTCATTTTTATTAGTGCAGGCTTATAAAGTAACCAATAGTAACAGCAGTAGTAATGCACAGTGATTTTTTTTCTCCTAAGCCAAATTAGGATTCTTAAAGATTTAACTCTTTCTAAACAAAAGGCATTGAATTGTCTGGTTTTTTGCTTATAATGTCACAAACAGCCTTCAGTTTCGCATTTGCTGGAGGAGACTTAATCCAGTGTAAGTGAATAATCCAGTTGGCTCTTCTGTGGATAAAAAATGCCAGTGTTTTCCAAATGGACCATTCAAGAATGCTTTCAGATTTTTCCTGTTTCCTTTCAAGTACCATCTGTGCTATTTAATATTTTTCTTCAGTCGGCTGACTCTTTTGCTTATGTTTATTTTAGAAGGAAAATTTTAACATAATCATAAAGGGGAAATTAGTTTAACATTACTTGCCCTAATAAATACATGACTGTAAAATGAAGTGTTCACTCATGTACCATCTGAAAAAAAGCCTGGGAGCAATAGTTGACTTCTCTTTCTCTCACACTTCATGGGCAATCTGACAGCAAATCTTACCAGCTCACACCCCTGAAATATCTAAAACTGTGCTACTTCTCACCACCTTCACTGCTATCACCCTGTTCCTTCACTGTTAACACCTGTGATCTTTTGCTGGGATTATTGCAATAACCTTCTAGCTGTTTCTGCCCTAGCTCCCTTCACTGTACTCTTCATACAGCAGCCAGAGGGATCCTGTTAAAAACAAGTCAAAATCCTGTCATTCCTCTATTCAAAACTCCAGTGGCTTTTTAACAGTTGGAGTCCCTAATTTCCTACTTCCATCTCACTGACTTGGTTTTAGCTCACTTGGCATCTTTGCTGTTCTTTGACACTCTGGGCAAGGTCGTACTTCAGGACCTTTGCACCTGCTCTTTCCTCTGACTGGAAGACTCTCCCCTCAGCTGCCGATAAGTCATGTTCCCTATTTAAAATTGTAACTCCCCCCACCAGTACTCTCTGCTCCAGAACACCACCATCTGTCATACTACATAACTTGCATAATTTGTATTTGTTTCCTTCTAGAATGTAAGCTCCATGAGGGCAGGCATTTTTGTTTTGTTCACAGCTTATTTCTTGGTGCCTAGAAAAGTGCCTGATTTCCTCAGGTATTTATTCCAGTTGAATTAATAGTAACATGTGTTCCACACTTTGGGAAATACTGAGATATACAGAGAACACCTCCCACAGTCTTGAGTCCCTCCAGTGGGTCTTTCTTCATAATCATATGTTAAGTGCTGCTTGGCTCTGAGAGTCTGGCCAGTTGGAGGCTCGGTAAAGAAAGCTTGTAACTTGCCTGGATCCTGAGTTTTTTCCTGAGGAATAGTCTAAATGCCAGGGGAAGAGGTGAGTGCGGGGAGAGGTAGGCAGGACTGGTTGGGAGAATAACATCCCCATCTGGGCCCAGTACCTAGACTCTGTTCTGGAAGACACCCAGAAGCGGTGCAAGCCTCAGCCTGAACTTGGGTGCAGTGGCATGAACCTGTGAGATGTGTTCGTGTGTTTGCTTCCATGAGCTACTTTCCAGGCTTTGGGATTTTTGGAAACAGGTAAAGCAGAGAACTGGCTACCGTCTTAGCTTTTTCACAAGAGAGAAACTATGACTTAAATATTTGCAATTTTTCATCCTTGCTGCCTTCTGTTGACTCTGAGTTGATCAAGAGGACACTGTTGTTACATGATAGGGCCGGGGCGTCTGTTCCTCCTAAGGTAGTTGGAGAGTCGTTCCAACAAATGAGCATGCCCTTAGACTCAGAAATGTAGAATAAGAACAAAACAAAAGAAATAGCCTCTTTTCTTCCAAGGCACTTTTGTTAGCACTTTAGTTTTCATCTCAAACTATTGGGCCCAAATTAATCAACATTTCGGCTTGTAAACCGTTTATGAAGTTCGTCAAAGCTCTAGGGATGGGGGTGGGGTGTCTTTCTAGGTTTGGTCATCCAGCCCTGGTGTAGTCGACACTTCACCTGTAACAAACCACGTGCCCCTTCCTTCTGGTTGTGCTGGTCAATACAGATAGCTTCGTAAGCAGCAAGCTTGAGGTACGACAACTTACAGAAGTTTTTAGCACATAAGCATCTTTATTCTAACCTAGTGATAATGAGCAGCTAGCTTTAGGCTTACAAGTTCCCCTGGAGTTGCTAGTATCTTGAATTTCTTTCCATTTATTTTAGGAGTAAAAGTCCCTCGCAATTTCCGACTGTTGGAAGAACTCGAAGAAGGCCAGAAAGGAGTAGGAGATGGCACAGTTAGCTGGGGTCTAGAAGATGACGAAGACATGACACTTACAAGATGGACAGGGATGATAATTGGGCCTCCAAGAGTAAGCGTCGAGCTACCGCTATAAATGTCAATGTCTTAAATTCACTGTGCCTCCTTTTAAAAAATATTAGCCTTATCACGGAAAAAGCTCACCAATGGTATATTTTCTGAAATGTGGATATTCTTTTTTGACCAGTTTCAGTTTATATATTTGAACCTCCTCTGATGCTGTTTAATCCCTCTAAATGGTAAGCAAAAACCTGTTTAGTCTCATAGTGTGAATTTACATGACAATGTAGACAGTGAGGTTTGAGGTAATTGTACCCTCACGTAGTTTAGAACAAACTCCTGGGCTTATCAAATAACAAGGCTCCAGGTACAGCCAGCATTCCTGAAGACAGTGTCCAACTGAACTTCGGAAAACCTTTATGGTTGTGGTTTTTATTCATTGTTTCCCAGTCCTGCCATGCGTCTGTATCCTAATTCATTGGGCCATTCAACAAAGGGTTATTGCCTGCCTGGTCTGCTCTGGTCTGTTCCAGGCTCTGTTGGGCCCAGAGACCTTTGCGAAGAAGACAAAGACAGTGGGGATGGGGAACAGGACCCCTCTTTTAGAGCTCTGTGATTTTCGAGCATTCCCAGTCTTATAATGCCTGCTAACCTTTTTTTGTGGCACATAGTAAACCCCCCAGAAATGCCCTTTAATTCTCACAAGAGCCTGTTGTAAGGTGCTCCTGTTGCGTAGCTGCGTTCCATCTTACAGATGAGGAAACCGACTTGGAAAAGTCAGGGTACTCGCACAAAGTCACATAGCCGATAATTCCCAAACCTCGTCTCACTCCAGAGCCTGTGCTCCTAACCACTGTGCTATATTGTCTCCTTCCTATTTATATTTTGAGTTTTCATCTGTTCCCACTATAGAATTATCTAGTGTTAAGTAGCAATTTGATGTAGGAGTGAAGAAATAGATTCCAATAATGTGACACTTGTTTCAGACAAGCGGTAGGAGATTCTGCCTGAGTGTAGCAGGCCCTTTCCTGTGTCTGCTTGTGCTTAAGGGTGATGATGTTCGGTCATTCTTTTCACCTCGTGCAAGGCTCTGCACCAGCCTCTGGGAGATAGAAAGACACATGGGATGTGGCCCTGTCTGAAAAAAGGAAGAGTGTGGTGCTCGCTCAGTGTTAGGACTCTTAGACTGTCATAAACACTCATGATGAATGACTGGCTTTGATAGTTAATGTTACTTTTTGAATCATTTTTGTGACCCTGTAGTTTTGTTTGGGGGGTTTAAAAAAATATTCAATCTGTTTTTACTCATTTCTTGATCTTTTTTTAATCTATGAAAATCGGGGTTTTCTGAATCTATTAAATACTGGGAAAAACCTTGATCTAGAAGGCTTGTTTCTTCATAAAGATCATTTCTTGCTGTCTCTGAAAGTCCACTGTATAGTGATGGCTTCCTTCACTGCATTCTTATCTTCCTAAGAATGGTTTAGGTTTTTTGAAGATGAGAACTATTCTTCCCTTCTCTTTACTCTCCAGAGCACCTAGAAATGACTCAGAATGGGGTAGATGTTCAACAGATTTGTTAACAGACTGATTTTTAGGTTCTAACAAACTAAGAATGAACCAGCGTACAACATTGTGAATACACTAAATACCACTGAATTATATACTTAAACAAACAAATGAATAAATAAAATGAACACTAAGTTCTGTTGAAAATATGCTGTTCCACCTAAAACATCTTAGGTTACCGAGTTTCAGTTTACCTCTTTCCAAAGGGGGCTAACTTTTAATGAGTAGCTACAGTATGCAAGATACTTTCCATATGTCCTTTACATCCTTTTTTTTTTTTAATTGAGACATAATTCACAAACCATAGAATTCACTTAACCATAGAATATACTTTTAAAGTATACAGTTCAGTGGTTTTTATTATATTCAGAATTGTGCAACTGTCACTAATTTCAGAGCATTTTCATTACCCAAGAAAGAAACCCCATACCCTTTGGCAGTCACTCCCATTCTGCCTTCCACCCGCTCACTCCTCACCCTTGACAATCACTGTTTACTTTCTGTATCTATGCATTTGCCTGTTCTGGACATTTCATGTAATTGGAATTAATATGTGGTCTTTTGTGACTGGCTTTTACTTAGCATAATGTTTTCAGGATTCGTTCATGTTATAGCACTTATCAGTAGTTCATTCCTTTTTATGGCTGAATAATATTCTTTTGTATGGATATACCATATTTTGTTTATCCATTAATTAATTGATGGACATTTGGATTTTTTCCACTTCTTGCATATTATGAATAATACTGCTATGAACATTTGTGTACAGGTTTTTATGTGGACAGATGTTTTCAGTTCTCTTAAGTATATACATAGGAGTGGAATTGTTGGATCATATGATAACTCTGTTTAACATTTTTAAACAACTGGCAAACTGTTTTCCAAAGTGGCTGCACTGCACCACTTTACATTCCCACCAGCAATGCGTAAGGTTATCAGTTTCTCTGCTCCCTCACCAATACTTGTTATTGTGTCTTTTTACCCCTATAGTTTCTATTGCCCTGGCTCCCCAAGGTTAAAAGCAAAGTCATAAAAGGAGCTACCTGCTTCTAGGTGCTTCCTGTGACCAATCTGTTTTATGATTAACATACAGGGTATATGCTGTGCATCTGGAATATCAAGCTAATTATTAAAGCATCTAAGTAGAGCTCTGAGTAACTCACGTCCCTGTTATATTTTTGTTATTGTATTACCTAAAATCCTCCACCAGTATTTAAAAGGCATATACCATATGATCCAGCAGTTCTGCTAGGAATTTACTCAGCTTTTCTTGAATGTATTGCCCAAAAGCCTGTATGTACAAAATTATTTCATGCAGTGTTTTCAATAGTAGCAAAATATTGGAAAGCCCCTCAGTATCTTTCAGTGGACCATATTATATACTGTTTAGCTTTTCAAAAGAATGAGACAGATTTATACGTGCTGAAATGGAGGATCTCCATGATATTTAAGTGAAAAAAGGTACAAAGCAGTATACAGGCTGTGCTGTCACTTGGGGTGGGGGTGGGTGAGGGAAGAGGAAGAGGCCAGACATATACTTGTGCTTCGAATACTTTTGGAAAACATAAAAGAAGCTGATGACAGTAGTTACCTTCAAAAGGGATTGCTGGCTGGGGTCAGGGTGGAAAGGAGGCTTATTTTTCACTGTATTTTTGTACTCTTTATGCTTTAATCATATGTGTGTGTTAGCTATTTGAAAAAATATATATATATATCTTTTTTTTTTTTTTTTTGAAAGCAAGTCCTCCAAACCTAAAAGTAAAGCTTCCCATCCAAGTGCCTCTTGCAAAATTCTGGCAAACATGTGACTGTCCACAGCATTAGACGTGGAGTCTTTCTACTCTGACCGTGAGGTGGTAACACTAGCCAGGTTATAGAGCAAAGTTTCTCAGCCTTGGCACTATTGGCATATTGGGCTGGGTCATTCTTTGTTTTGGAGCTGTCCTTTGCATTAGAGGATGTTCAGCAGCATCCCTGGTGTCTCCTCACTAGATGCCAGAAGCACCTCCCCAACCCTGTGGTGACAGTCATAAGTGTCTCCAGGTGTTGCCTGACTCCCACCACTTCAGGAGTGGGACAGGGACAGAAATTACCCTGGTTGAGAAGCACTGTTAATACCTCTGGGGTTCTCCAAGATAGTGTTTTTATGTGTGGGTTAGAGTGTAGGTGTGTATTTATACACATACTTATCTAAAAGTGTTATATGCATGCTTAAGGACAAACAGAATTCCAGGAGTGTGTGAAGTAAAAGGAAAGTGATCCTTTCCCCATTTCATTATACTCCCCACAGAATAAAAACTGATCATTTGGTGTGTGGTGTGTTTCTACTGGCATTTGCTGTGGGTACACAAACAAGTACATATCCTTTTTAATAAAAATGAGACCTTGCTATGCTTAATGTTTTGCAGCTTTATTTTTTTTTCCCCCTTAGCAGATGGTGGACATCTTTCCATATCAGTGCATATTGATCCGTCTCTTTTTTAAAAGCTTTAAGTTACATGTCTGATAAATGAATATATTCTGGTGAAGTTTTTCAAACAGTACAGAGTAAGCAATTCACTTTGTTCCCTTTAATTCTTTATGTCAGTCAGGCAGAGAAACCATACTAGGTATTTCAACAGAGAGAATTTAATATAGGAAGTTGATCAAATAGGTGTTGGACTGAAAAAAGCCAAAAAAGCACGCTGGTGGAACACAAAGATAACACAAAGCAATCAACACCGCCTGGGTCTGGGGGGATGGGTCAGGAGAGGCTGGGGCCCTGGAAACCTAACACTTGGAGGACAGATACCCTCTGCTGTTAGTTCCTGTGGGGCCCAGCAGAGCTGCTTGGAGGAGCACTGAAAGGCCAGAAGCTGGAGACCAGAGACAGCTCTTGCTGCCAGGATGAGGGCCTCGTGCCAGACTCACATTGGTGGGAACAGAAAGCAAATGGGAAGAAGCAAATGCCTCCTTTCACCTTTTTATTTTCTATTAGGATTGTGTGGTCAACTCAGCAGTTTAGTCTTTAGGCTGTAGAATATTCAGGTGGCACTATGATTGAATTAGAGAAATGAATAATTAATATTGCCTTCAGAGGGACCTATGGCTCACTCAGAAGGATACCCTGACTGATGGGAAGAGAGTTTTTGTACAGAGGAAAATTGTGTCTTGTCACTGTTCAGAGGGGTGTGTGCAGGTGCTGGTTAGTAAGCTCCAAGCCCACCTTTCCCTGCTCTGCTTTGGATCCTGGGGCTGGCACTCTGCAAACTACATTTTTCCTTTGTCAGCTGGCTTCCCGTTAGGCTCCACCAATCAGGACACAGGAGAGAGCCTGTAAGGCGGAGAGAAGAGACTTGTTCCTTCCTGTTTGCCTCTTGTTCTGTCTGTGCCACTCTGGTAATTGCCCTTCATCCTGGCACCAGCAGTGGGTTCCAGCCTCCAGCTTTTGGGGGTACCCCCAGCATCAGCCTCGCAGCACCCCCTCCTTAGAGATCTGGGTTCAACTCTGGAGCCCTCTTCCTCTGAGCCTCTAGATCTGATCAACTCCAGCTTTGTTCCTTTGCACCCCCAGCCTTAAGGGGGAACAAAGGGAATAATAAGCCTTAGCTAACCCAGAGGTGATACCTGCTCCCTGCGGTTACTACCTCTGTGTTAGTTCAGGCTCCTCTTCTAAAGCTTTTTTCAGTCCAGTGATACCTGTTTAACCGATTCCCTATATTAAATACTCTGTTAAAAAATCCTAGCGTGGTGTCTTTTTTCCCCAGCTTTTCCCGAACTTTCAAATCCCCACTTTCCTCCCCAGATTAACTGTGAACAGTAGTTCGATGCATCTCCTCTCACACCTCTTCCTGTACATTTACTACCTGTCCATGTCCTAAGTTGTTGAGATCTTCTCAGTCTCTACCTGGTCTCCCTTTTTTAGAGGGCCCATCCTTTATTCTAGCATAGCATATGCCCACATTGCACATTAAACATACTTTTTGTGTAACTATCAGATTTGAACTGAGTAGTGGTTGACTAGTTCACCTAGTGTCATCTTTCTCTTATATATTAATTTAGATTTTGTGCTTTGCATATTTTTGCAGCCAATACCTTTTTCCTTTTCTCATATCTCATACATCTTAGAAATACATTTTAAAAGAATGAAATTTTGCCACTTGAAACTACATGGATGGACCTGGAGGGGGTTATGCTTAGTGAAATAAGTTAGACAGAGAAAGACAAATACTGTATGGTAACACTTTTATGTGGAATCTAAAAAATAAACAAATGAATATAACAAAACCAAAACAGACTCACAGATACAGAGAACAAACTAGTGGTTACCAGTAGGGAGAGAGAAGGGAGGATGGGCAAAATAGGGGTAGGGGATTAAGAGATACAAACTACTGTGTATAAAATAAGTAAAGCTACAAGGGTGTATTGTATGTACAGAGAATGTAGCCAATATTTTATAATAACTTTAAATGGAGTATAATCTATAAAAATATTGAGTCACTGTGTTGTACACCTGAAACTAATATTGTCAGTCAACTATACTGCAATATAAATAGATAAATAAGCAAACATTCATTGTATTTTATAATACTTTCAGATTTACAGAAAAGTTGCAAAGGTGGCGTAGAAAGAAAGTTCTGGTATACACCACCCTACCCCAGTTTCCCTTATCGTTAACATATTAGTACAGTACATTTGTTACAACCAATGAACCAATATTGATGCATTATTAACTGAAGTCCATAATTTATTCAGGTGTCCTTAGCTTTTACCTTATGTCTGTTTTCTGTTCTAGAATCCTATCCAATATACCACATTATGTTTTGTTGTCATGTCCTAGGCTCCTTGTGCCTGTAACAGTTTCAGGGTTTTCTTGGTTTTGTTGTCCTTGACAGTCTGGAGGAGTACTGGTCAAATATTTTGTAGACTGTCTCCCTGTTTGAATTGGTCTGATGTTTTCCTCATGATCAGGCTAGGATTATCTCACATATATATTTTAGGCCCAAGAAAAGTTTGTGATCTCTAGGCTCTGGGCATGTAGTGATCAATGGATGAAACAGCCTATGTACACATAAATATATCCAGAGTTGGTGGGAGGTGTCTGTCTGCTTCTATAGGTTGTACATAATCTGCAACTTGCTGGCTATACCAAGAGCTATGTCTTGGCATCCTTTGCAGGGGTGCGTGCGTGCGTGCATGCGTGTGTGTGTGTGTGTGTGTGTGTGTGTGTGTGTGTGTGTGTGTCTGGGCCTCAGCCTTTGAAAAGGCTACAGAGTATGCAGTTACAGGAGTATGCCTTATTTGTTTAGTCAGTCTCTTGCAGGTGGACATTTAGATTGTCTGCAGTATCAAAAATAACTAAATAGTGCTTCACCTTTTTGCACGAGTCCGTCTGTAGGAAATTCCTAGAAATGGTCTTGCTGGTCTGAGCACTCCTGTTTCAACATGTTGATAGGCACTGCCAAATTGCCCCATGAAGCTCGAGCCATGACAGCAAAGTTGTTCCATGATCAAATATTGAATCTTAAAGAGAGCAGTGTTCCTCACGGAGACAGAATGTTCTAGCAATTCTCCTTCAGGCACATTTCCTTTCTTCAATGAAACCTTTTTAGCAGGTCCTTGGAGCCCTCGTAAACAAAAGAGAAGAAAACCAGAACCTCATTTTCTATAACGGTTTTGCTTTGGGCTGTTTAGTGACCCTTCAGTGTCTCTGCTCACTTGGCTTGAGGCACTTTTCACTGTGTTCCAATGAAATTGCCAGTTGAACATAAGTGGTGAGAAATTCAATATTCCTCTTGTTCTAAGTTAGTCATAGCATGCATGTTCTTATATTAGACTTTCATAGTGTCAAGAGTAACGTTAAGATTTAATCTATGTAATGATCAGAGTCCTATTATTAAACTGCTTACCTTCTTAACCATTTTGATGCTGTTGTTAATAGAGTGATCAGTGACCTCTTATCAACACTGATAAGCCAAAAACCATGCTGGCAGGTGAATAAATCAGCGCATCAGAGCCTCCAAAATGTAGTGTCAAATATTTTAACAGACTTTGTGATTTTGGTAATTACTGTGAGCCCCCAGGGAGTTTTTTATGTAAGAAATTGTCTTTGAATTGTGTGACAAAGCCAGTGAGCAGGAATGCAGGACACACCCAGAGATGAATTTGGGATCCATGCAGTCAACAGATATTTATTGAGTGTGAGACTGTGTTAGGCGCTGAGGCTGGACCTTTTACCATATTTTCCATAAATCTGTACAGAAACCGTGCCACTCCGCTTCCTGCTTGTTATGTTTACTGAGTGAGTTTTTGTTTCTCTGAGGAAACTCCTTAATTGCAACAAGGTGTTCCTTTTATAAAAGCGTAAAGAGCAACATTCATTCATTCAACAAACAGCTGAATATCAGTTCAGTTGAGGCCCCTGCCCTCCTTGTTATGAGTTTAGTGAGGGATGTCAGACACAGGACTAGGAGTCAGTCTTCAGACGAGGGCTCAGGAGGACGCTGAGAGGAGTGAGCTGCAGTGTGCGGTGGGGCAGCTGGTATTAGGGC
The DNA here is from genome assembly GCF_951394435.1 of Stenella coeruleoalba. NCBI lineage: Eukaryota > Metazoa > Chordata > Mammalia > Artiodactyla > Delphinidae > Stenella > Stenella coeruleoalba. The sequence continues at coordinate 11,459,796 of NC_137161.1, forward strand.
CCCGAGGAGAGAGGACCTGGGGCTGGATGAGGAGGGAGAAGAATAAACGGAGAGAAAGGCAGGGGTGCACAGGGTCCGATCCAGGAACTGGGGCTTCCTTTCTTAGGTCACCAGGAAACCATTGGAGGGGTTAAGCCACAGGAACGGTTTCTGGTTTTGAAAGGTCAGTCAGGCTGCTGTGTGGGGAGCAGATGCTAGGGGAGCGAGGGAGAAGGCAGAGACTTGGGGTGATTCAGATGAGGTGCGGTGGTGGAGGAAAGTGGGTGGGTGTGGGATCTCTTCTGGAGGTAGAAGCTGAGACCTTTTGACGATTGAGAGGTAAGGGGTGAGGAAGAGGGGAGTCGTGGCTGGCTGCTAGGTTTTTGCTTTAACTGCTGGATGGTGCTGCTACTTATGAGGGAAGAAGAGAGGGGGGCATCTTGAGGGTGGGTGGAAATCCAGAATTGATTTTTGATTTTGTTATAGGCTGGGGTCCCTGTTAAGTGGATGTGAAAAGTTTCTATGCGTATATTAAGACTGCCTTCTGAATTTTAAAATATTAATATATGTCCCAGTTTTTAAATTAGGGACGGGCCACTATTTAGACATAATGTTTTCAAGCATTTAAATCACATCTTCTTTAATTTATTCCCCCCAAAGACCGCTAGATGTCACTGTTTACAGAGGAGCAACTTCTCATGCAGCATGCAGTGAGGAAGGGGCACTGGTGCCTGAGAGGGGAACCCAGAGAAGGGTGGTCCTTGCCCTCAAGGGGGCCAGTCTGATGGGGAGCTGTCACCCCCTGTTGTGGTCTTCAGACATGCAAATGATGATAATGCAACTTCATATAAGACAGAAAACTTGTGAAGTAGCCTTCTGTTTCATATGATGTTTGAACTGGGTCTTGAAGGTTGTGAAGTAGTTCAGGTGGGGGCACGGCACTCTAGGCAGAAGGAACAGCCTGGGAAAATCAGCACGTTCTGCTGTTCACTGGGTGGAAGTTAAAGAGAAAAGTTCATTGGCTTTAGGGGATCGGACCTTTCCAGTGTTTCTCAACAGAGGCACAGTTGGCATTTGGAGAAGGACTGTTTTTTTCCGGTGCAGGTCTGGCATCCTTGGCTCCCCACCTCACATACTAAATGCCAGTAATCTCTCAGGTTATCGTAAAAACAGCAGGGAGAGATGATCGCACCTACAGCTGAGATCCCTTTCACAGAGCACAGCCCCAAAGTGGTGACGAAGTGGGAAGTGACTCTCCTGTCTCTCCCCCACCCCCAACTTGTGCTTCGTTTTGAAGTTCTCTCAAGAGTTACCTGTTCTGTGCTTTGTACATGGTGGTATTTAATGCACTGGCTGATGATCCCCGCATGAGTAGACATCTGGTGTGCCTTCCCAGAATGAAGAATGCCTCTTACACACCATTTCCCAGAGCGTAGAAAAATTCACATAAAAACAAGTCCATCTGATTGGGCTTAATAATACTAGCATGAAACTTCAGTGATAACTAGCTTAAATGTTCCACCTTCTTTATATTCCCCCCCAGGCCAGGATTCATATACACCAGTGTAAGGACTAATTACTGCTAACTTATCAAATAACAAGTAGACTTTGTGTAATGGAAGCAGATGCACCAGTTCTGCAGTCAGGAATAAATGAGGTTTCAGAAGTTCTACCTTTTTGAATTCTTTGTAATTGCCTGACATGGCTGTACCCTTTTTTTTTCCAGACAATTTATGAAAACCGAATATACAGCCTTAAAATAGAATGTGGACCTAAATACCCAGAAGCACCCCCCTTTGTAAGATTTGTAACAAAAATTAATATGAATGGAGTTAATAGTTCTAATGGAGTGGTAAGTTGTTTTTCCTGCCCCTACTTGTTCTCTGGGGTTCTCTGAAAAATGCTTTGTACTTTAATATTATCAGGGGCACTTTGGGCCGGAGTCCATATGTTAATTGGTTATTTGATGATAAAATATATTGCAGTATGAACATGTGCAGATTTGGGGTGAGGGCCTGTTTCCCAATTGTGTTTAACTACAACTTACGTGGCATTTACTCTGGCCTGTATTTCTCAGCACTATGCCGGTCACTTTGAGATAAGAGCTCATTCAGTCCTCCTGATACACACCCAAGAGGTAGAGAGGTGAGGAAACCGAGGTGAAAGATCTTGCCCAAGGTCACACTTTTACCTCATTGGCCTTATTTGGGGATGACATACTATTTTTTTCCTCTAATGGTCTTGCTTTTTTAACTTATTTTTACCACCATTTGCATTGCCATAAATGGAAACCAGTCTCATTTGTCATAAGAAGGCAGTAACAGCAATGATAAATATTACAAAAACAAAGCAAAGTTGGTAAATTCTTCCTCCGTATGTTGCTTGCCAAAGGTTTTTGAGCCTCTGAGGCCTGCTCTCTTGTTCAGAGGGGAGATCAGCAAGTATTAAAGGGTGCTGCATATTAGCATTGCATGAGCTAGTAAGCCTTCTGTTTTGAGGTATTCAGAAGACTTGTAAGAAAATTGAAAAGAGATGAGCCTTGTTACTGTGTTCAGTGTTTAGTGTTGTCTTTGAGTTCCACCTGAAGTCCTGAACCCAGGACTCAACTCACACTCTGGGAAATTTCTTGGGGAATGCTACACTAACTTGAGAGGGTATGACTCTGAGGAAGGCCCTTGTCATCAGAGCCTGGGTCCTCGCCACCCGTTGCTTGTGCTCTCCCTACTGCCCTGTACCTCTTCATCGTCCACGACCCGGGCGTAACGTTGAGAGAGGACAGGCCCTGAGCGGTAGCAGCAGCCAGCCCAGGGGCAGCTCAGGTCGTTGTTTCAGAGCCAGTTGGGTTGAGTCTCACCAAGTGTGAGTGCCATTTCTCTAAAGGTGGCTTTACTTATTCATAATTTCCTTCTCCCACACAGTGAGGGTTTGGGACACAAAAAGGGAAAAACAGACTAACTGGAGGGAGGGAATCCTGTGGGTATTCTGCATGTCAGATACCACTGTGTGATCAGCATGTTCAACTTGAAAAATGCATTTTACTCACGTTTCTGCTGTAGCTTAGCTCCAGCATACAACTTTTCTTTTGTTTGAGAGCCTGACAGTACTTTGTTCTTTGTTTGCCTTTCTGTAGGTGGACCCAAGAGCCATATCAGTGCTAGCAAAATGGCAGAATTCATATAGCATCAAAGTTGTCCTGCAAGAGCTTCGGCGCCTAATGATGTCTAAAGAAAATATGAAACTCCCTCAGCCTCCTGAAGGACAGTGTTACAGCAATTAATCAAAAAGAAAAACCACAGGCCCTCCCCTACCCCCCATTCGATTTAAGCAGTCTTCATTTTCCACAGTAGTAAATTTTCTAGATACGTCTTGTAGACCTCAAAGTACTGGAAAGGAAGCTCCCATTCAAAGGCAGTTTATCTTAAGATACTGTAAATGATACTAATTTTTTGTCCATTTGAAATATATAAGTTGTGCTATAACAAATCATCCTGTCAAGTGTAACCACTGTCCACATAGTTGAACTTCTGGGATCAAGAAAGTATATTTAAATTGATTCCCATCATAACCGGTGGGGCACATCTAACTCAACTGTGAAAAGACACACCACGCAATCACCTTGCTGCTGATTACATGGCCTCGGGTCTCTGCCTTCTCCCCTTCCCCTCCCCCTGCCTCCTCCCTCCCTGCAACAGCCCTCCAGCTTGGGGTGGCTTCTTAGAGTAGATGTAAGGGTTTCAGGTCACAGCCTGTGGGACTCCTGCTGGGTGTGGGGGATGCTTCGTCTGCACCCCTGGTTTCTTTCTTTAAGTCTTAAATGCTGACCCCCTTCCAAGCCACCATCCTCTTCCCACTCTCCATTACCACCCTTGGCCGAAGCATAGATTGTAACCCCCTCGGCTCCCCTCTGAAATTGGCCTTTGGTGAGGAATTCAGGGCTTTCCCCATATCTTCTCCCTCCACCTTAATCGAGGGGTGCTGCTTTGTCCTTCCTCCTCCTCAAGTCCCTTTTTGCACCATCACCACCCAACACTTTCCATGACACTTCCTTGCTTTGGCCAGAAGCCATCAGGTAAGGTTGGAAAGCATATCTGACCTCCCTCATTTAGTTTTGGAACCACACTTACTTACTCTCCACCAGCCTGGGGAATGAATATTGGGTTCTCAGCCCTGCCACCCTCTGCTGTCATCATCAGCTGATACGTTTACTTAGCTCAGGTTTTGATAAGGTGAACAGAACAGTCACCAGGGTCACAGACCTGCCAGCTCTCAAAGTCCTTGGTGGTTAAACTTGGAGAAAGGCCACAGAAGACACTTGTAAGCACACACGATCCCTCTGAATGAATTTTCTTTTCCTGTAATTGCTTTAGCTTTTAAAAATTGAAGAAGTTTTAAACAGGGCTCTCATTTGGTCATCCTTGCAATCCATTTGAGTCTAGTTTGGAATCTGACAACTGGAACAAAAAGAACCATGAACTCGGTGCACACTTTGGTTTCGGTGCTGCTGCTTCTCTCGGTCCTCAGCAGGGATAAGAAAGAACTCGGTGTGCACGGCAGATCCCCGGAATTCCTGGCCAATGGCTGAGTTTTTCCACTTTTCTGTTCAGGACCACTAAATGCTGAGATGTTGGACGCATACCGAAATAAAAGCAATTCATTGTGTTCTAAGGTTTTTTTTTTTTTTTTAACTTAGTGTTTGTGTAAAGCCACCTTTTGAAGCAGCAGCTATCAAGTCTGAAAAGCAATTGATGTTTGCATTCATCTTTTTCTGGGGAAAACCTTAGTTCTAAGGATTTAACATCCTGTAAGTAAAGTTTAACATAACAGTATTCCATAGCTAGACTTTTTATTGTCAGACCATTGCCTGATTTTAATATAATAAAAAGTGTGCGTTAATATTTAAGAAGCTGTGCTCTTCTTCCTCTTGGCATATAATTTATTCAGTAATAGAATTTAATGTCTTTGGGATTCAATTTGACCTCCTAAAGCAGGGGTCGGCAAACGTTTCCTATGATGGGCCCAAGTCAGTAAATATTTAGGCTTTTTATCTTTATTTCTTTCTTTGGCCGTGCCGCACGGCTTGTGGGATCTTAGTTCCCCGACCAGGGATTGAACCCAGGCCCTCGACAGTGAGAGCGCGGAGTCCTAACCACTGGACCGCCAGGGAATTCCCAAATAGTTAGGCTTTATCGTCCAAGAGGCAAAATCAAAGAAATTACGTGAGTATTTATGTAACAAGAGAGAAAACAAATTTCCACAATTTTTTGGATGAAATTCAAAACATCATAATTGAGTACAGTTTTTATAATGTTACAAGTATACTAAGAAGAATGAAATGCTTTTTTTAGGGGATAACATTTAATTGGGATTCAAAGTATTCCTTATTACCAAATCTATTGCAAATGTTCATCTATAAAAATCTTTCTTCATTTGAGGGGCCGTACGAAACCAGGCAGTGGGCCAGATTTGGCCCATAGACCATAGTTTGCCAACCCCTGCCATAAAAGATTGAGTGAAAAAAAGGGTTATGGTTTCCCCTCTTTCCTTTGATTTAATTAGCTTTGTTGGGGGCTTCCCTGGTGGCGCAGTGGTTGAGAATCTCCCTGCCAATGCAGGGGACACGGGTTCGAGCCCTGGTCTGGGAAGATCCCACATGCCGCGGAGCAACTAGGCCCGTGAGCCACAACTACTGAGCCTGCACGTCTGGAGTTTGTGCTCCGCAACAAGAGAGGCCGCGACAGTGAGGGGCCTGCGCACCGCGATGAAGAGTGACCCCCACTCGCCGCAACTAGAGAAAGCCCTTGCATGGAAATGAAGACCCAACACAGCCAAAAATAAGTAAATTAATTAATTAATTTTTAAAAAATTATAAGTAGCTTTGTGGGACCCTAGCTGCTAAGTCTCCACTAGTACCTACTTATTGGCTGGAGGTAGTTGTCTTCTGGTTGGAAAAGAAAATAGAATTTTCCCATGTGTTTCTAGTGTTTGAAACAAGAGTTTTGATCTGATTGACAGTCTGTCTACCCTCTCCTGTGTGAGGAGTGGGAACATGTCGCAGCTGTTTTTACTTAGGATTTGCACTTCTGCTGTGGTCCCAGCCACCAGTAGGCACCACCTTGGTGTCCTGTGCCAGGAGCCGGGTCATCCCTTGTGGCCGTTGGGGCCGGACCTGACTTCATGGAGGGCATCGAGTTGTTCCTAACACGCCACCCTCCAGAAGGTGCTGCCAGAATTTCTGCCACATGGTCCTTACGAATCTGTCCTCTGGAGCGAGTCGCTGCCTTTCAGGCTCCCCTGAAAGGGGATCGGGCCGGAGACATTTGTGGGCTCTTCACCCTCAGTCAGTTCTCTCAAGGGAGAAAGAAGACGGGAGATTCTAGAATTATTTCAAAGTTCTACTGGAAAGCCCCAAAGCAGAGTCAGGGCGGCAGCTCTTCTGTGCAGTGACTTCCAGAGAGGAAACAAGTCCCATCTGAAATCCGAGACTCTGCACCTGTTACCCTCTTAGCGGGCTACAGGGAACTGGGCCTAGAGCTTTAGGAACTCAACCAGAACCTTCTGTGACAACCATTTGAACCTTTGGTCTGTGGTTATGTCCCACACATATGTCGTGTGATTTGCTCCTTATCTTTGCTGGTGCGTTCACAGGTGGTCTTAAGCTTATAGCCTAAACTTAGGGCAGAGAAGAAGCGCTCGTCTGAGGTGCAGAGAGAGCACTTCTTTCGCCAGGTGGCCTCCGATCCCCAGCTCCTGCCAGGTCTTTGCTCTTGAGAGAAAATACTTCCACTGTTCCTTTTCACTGTGCAGAACTGCACGGAGCGGAGAGGTCTTCACAGTGACCTGACAATGCTGGGGGGAAGCACACCCCTTCTGATTGACCTACAGCAAACCAGCAAGGGGTCTCCACTGCCACGTGACCTCTGACCACGACCTTGTGGTGAGGGCAGTGCCCTTGAGCTGCTTCTCTGCTGAGAAAGTTCTTAGGCCCTTCGAGTGGAGGTGCCACCGCTGCCTCCGGTTGTGATGTAGCAACGTGGATTGTGTTGAGTCAACGGCATGGGCCCTGCGGAGTGTCTGCTCCTCTGTCTGGCTACCAGCCAGTCCCTGCCTGTCCTCTTGCCCTTCCCCCCCATGGCAAGTGGACACTCAGTCACGTTCCCTTTCCTTGCCTTTGCCTGATCCACAGAACCCCGTGAAGGACTTGGGACATGGTGTCAGGGACTTCAGCAGAGGAGAACATTCTAAGGAAGGGCAGCATGTGAAAGCATCTCTTCTTTCCACGTGAGAAATGAGATACTGGGGTGGGCTCTATGGGCAGCACATGGCTCTGAGCTATAGGGGTGACACCTGGGCGTACCTCAAAGGTTTTCTCATGGCGATTACATAAAGTTGGCTGCTGTGTTTTAGAGCTGTTGGCACGTTGGCTGCAGGTGGCCTTGGAAGAGGGGACGTCTTTGCACTTAGTGCCAGCCTCGCTGCTGCTGCCTGGCACCGTGAACAGGAAGGCACTGTCCATATCTTTGGGGTTCCGGCACATGTCTGATGAAGGTGCTCCTCGGTGCTGGGGATGTGGGCTGAGTGAATGCCGGATCTTTTTTTTTTTTAATTGGAGTATAGTTGATTTACAGTATTATTAATATATTAATTTTAGGTGTAATCTTTCTGATACAGATTTTTATGTGAAGTCTCCCAACATTAGTGTGTCAAACTGATACACTTTTCCATTCCCATGTAGAACAGTACATCGCAGCTTGCAGGTCACAGCTGAGGCCTCCAAACATAAGGCTCCATCACCAGCTGTATCTTGTCCTCCCAGGGTCGTCATCTTGGTGGCCTTTGACCTCTGGGAGGCCTGCAGTCCTGGAAGCTTTGCCCAGGGACGTGCAGTGGGTCCCCAGAGCGTGGGCAGCACTACCTGTGGCCCAGGTGGAAGGTGCCAAGTAACACTGGGCTGCCGCCGGATCCCCGGGAAACAGACCCACATTTCATTGAGTCTGAGATGCCGTCCGCTGTGAGATGCACCATTATTTTATGTACTACCAAGAAAAAAAATGCTGCCAATCACAAGGGCAAGACGCTACTGATCGTAAGGAACGTCCCAGTTCCAGAAACGTTAAGGCGTAAAAGTGTCCATTTTAGGTTTGGCGAGAAGTAGGGTGTCTTGTCAGTTGTGATAAGGACAGGGGTGGCAGCCACCCAGGCAGTGAAGGACAGAGACCACATCCCATCCCCTGCTAAAAAAATTAACCTGCCCCTTACACTATGAGGAGAAATCTGAGCTGGAGACCCCATTTTAATTTTTACTAAAGAGAGACTACATGAACCTAGACTGTATTTCAAACAACACAAGGGAATAGAATGGAAGATGAAGTTCCCGCCGCTTCTGACCCATCCTCTCAAGGTGAAGCCCTGGGTATCTGGGTCCCTCTGACATCAAGCACGCATGTGCAAGCCGTGCCCCCCTCCCCCTCTCCTCACCCACTGTATTTTGTTGTTGTTGTTAATGTAACTGGGAATGTGGCCTCCACTTGGCTCTTGCTCCAGACCTTTTTCTAACAGAACCTCTCAAGGCCCCTGCAGAGCAGCATCTAGGGAACCACCCTGTAGTTCTGAAACAGCTGCTGAGCACCCAGTACACAGTGTGCCAGCCCCAGTGACCAGGGCCTTACTGGTGACGCTGAGGTCGCCTCTGACGTTTTGCTGCTGCTCACCAGCCTCAGGGCACATGTGCGCCTACATCAGTGGAGCGAAGTCCCAGAAGTGGACTTCTCCATCCAAGGACGTGGGCATTTTTAATTTTGTCATTTTCAAGTTGCCTCCTCCCACCAACAATGCAGGACAGGTTACTTCTCCCTTTCTCTATGCTCATACTTCTTCGCCAGCCCATCTTTGAGCTGAACATGCTATTTCAGTTTCATGTGCATTTTCTTATGTGTGAGGCTGTCTTTTCTTGAGTTGAAAAGTCCTTTTTTCCCTCTCATCTTTGTTACTTTTCCCTCGTGATCTGTAAAGGTGCCTTCCATAAAGGAGTTCTCGCTGCCCAGACGGTCATTTGAAGCATACACAGATGGCTCTGTGTGGCTTGGCAGGGTCAGCCGATGGGTGGCCACCTTCACCGGCCACCGAGGACCCTGTGGTACAGTAGCTCAGATCAGAAACCCTTCCCTGTGGTCAGTTGGGGACGTTTTCAGTCCCTCCTCGAGGCCTGTCCACTCCAGCGTCCCATGGATGAGTAGGGTTGAAGATAGGCACCTGGCCAGCAGAGTGGCTTCCTGACACCACCCAGAGCTGCCTGGGTGACGTTGGTGTGTGTTCTGTGTTCTGATGTGTACTGCCCCCAGCAGGGCTTTGAAAAGTGCAGACCATGTGCCAACTAAGTTGGCCAGTGCACTAAGTTGATACTTGAGAAACCTCTTGCTTCCAAGAGCCAGTTCTCATGTCTACCACCATCTTCCTGGCCCAAGTCCCCGTCACCTCCCAGGGCTCTCAGCTCTGTCCCCATCCCCCACAGGCCACTTCCCACACCTAGGATGTCTTCCCTCTCGGCTCTGTGGGGCTGACTCCCATCACTCGGAATGCAGGTCACGCGTATCCTCCTGAGAGAGGCTGGGCCCCATCTGAAGTAGCCACGCCGTCTCTCTGTCCTCACTGCCTGTGTTTTGTTCCTGGCAGGC